>NW_026623089.1:85584901-85674702 GCF_023065955.2 Ursus arctos | reverse complement strand
GTAATAAGTTGAAGAGCAGGGTCATATACCCTATGTCTTGTGTTTCACTAAGTGTTTTAGGCATCATGTTATTGTCTTAGGGGAAAAAAACCCTGCTTTATGAGCCTATAAAGAACATTTTGACACCCTTTGATTTATAAGATTTGTTAGTATGGGCATGCATCAGATTTTCTTTAGTGCACAACAAAATAAATTTAGAAGAGTAAGAATAATTAAAATTCCTAAAGACAACATTGAGTAAATATTTTTAAAAATCAAAATACTATCAAAGTTAACACACACACGCACCCACACACATACGCACACAGCACAAATTTCAAGATACACAGCACAAGAATTTAAAGTCTATCTCCCTTCTGTCTCTTGCTGCCAGAAGTATCCCAGCCAAACAATTATATCTCCCAAGCGAAGATATTGAAGCATGATTTCTTTTTGCTTCCCTGCCCTTTATTTTTAACACAATGATTCTGTCCTACAAATTAGTTTCAACTTTTATCACTTAGCTCCATGGACAAGTGTGCTTGCACGCACACACACACACCTGGGGACGCACACACTCTTCGTTCCGTATCAGCACAGGATCTTCCTTATTTTAATGGCTATAGAAAGGTGTTATAATTTATTTGACCAGTTGGACATTTAAGTTATTTCCAAATAAATCTTGCACAGATGTCATTTAGATAGCATGTATGTCACTGGATAAATTCCTAGAAGGGGAATTATTAAGCAAAATGAATTATACATTTCAATTTTGAGAAATATTGCAAACTGCCTGTTGTATTGTATTAATCTATATTTCCACCAGCAACGCATGAGAATGCATGCTTTCCTGACACCCCATTGACACATTGTGTTAGTAATTTTTTTTTTTTAAACTATAGGAATAGGATAGGATGGGGCGCCTGGGTGGCACAGCGGTTAAGCGTCTGCCTTCGGCTCAGGGCATGATCCCGGCGTTCTGGGATCGAGCCCCACATCAGGCTCCTCGGCTATGAGCCTGCTTCTTCCTCTCCCACTCCCCCTGCTTGTGTTCCCTCTCTCGCTGGCTGTCTCTATCTCTGTCGAATAAATAAATAAAATCTTTAAAAAAAAAAAAAGGAATAGGATAGGTATGTTACATAGCTGAGTTTCAATTTGTATAAGTGAGGATGAGATTTTTCCCCACATGCATGTCATCTTCCCAATCCTTCATTGGACATTGGTCTTTTCCCAACTGATTCACATGGATGCTGGACATGTTAAGAATATGAATTACTTAACTGTTAAAACTGGAAAAAGTTATAATTCCTTTATCTTTTGTTTGTAGAAGTTTATATGCAGTTTTACTTTAATGTAATTAAACACAGCTATTTATATATTTTTGAGCTTTTTGTCATTTTAAAAAAGCTTTCTCCAATCCAACACCATAGCATTTGAGTTGAGCTTTGCCTTGATAAGTTAACTAGTGGTATGTTTTATATAAAATGTATCATGCAGATGAAGGAATTATCCTATTGGAAAAAAATATCTCCTATTTAAATTTTGGAGTTTGAGATAGTCAACATTTTGCTTTTTGCATGGTTAATATTCAAATGCACAGGCATTGGAAAACAGGCCTAATTGTTTCTAAAGCTATTTCTGGTTCTAAATGATAAAACCACATCTTTGACACAAACAAAGATACTTTGTTCTCATTTCCAGTAGAAACTGACAGCCTCCAAGTCATCTAGTAGTTACCCTAAAGGATCCAACTATAATTAAGATGTAGGAGATGTAGTTTACATCCCTTTGACCAGAATTAGAATTGTATTTGTCAAAATATTTTTCTTATGTTTATTCTAGCTGAAACTAGAAGCTACTTCTCATGAAGTAGATGGTGTAAAAGCATTTGTGGTTTTGTATCTTTACTGAGATTTTACAGTTTTCTGGTGATATTTCTATCTGTGGACTCAAAGCCTCGTAATTAATCATATATGTTGAAAACGCCTTACGTATGTTCTTCATGACATGAAACTGTATTTTTTGAGTGACTTAAATGGGAGTATCTACACATAAACCTATTGCTCTTTTTATATTGATATATACATTTAGTCCAAAAAGTATACAAGTATACTGTTGGATAACAGTAATATTTTGAAGGGATATTCTATAGATTCATGGCTTTGTTCTTTTGTGAGAAAAGATTTTCCCTTTTTAAAAAAGAAAACTATACTCACATTTCTCGGTAAGGCAATTCTGTGTAGTTAAATCAGAGAAAGAACGTTTTGTAAGGTTTAGAGAACTCTTTCAGGAGAAACTACAACATAGACTTGCAGTTAGTATACGTGAGTTAGTATAAGTGAAGTAATTATTTAAAGTCCAAGGACTTCATGTGAATCTCCAGAGCAAGTCAAAGCATACCAAGAATTCTCAACATAAAAGAGAGGAGTTGGGTTTGTACATGAATAAGATAATCAGATTTTAAAATTCCAATGTAGTTATCTAAACAGTCCGCCCGTACCAATTGTAAATTGTATTCACTAACTTAAAATGTGTAATTCTACCCAAAAGTTCATTTGTCCCTATAATTTACTTAAATGATGTACTTTTAACCAAGATTTCAATTTCATTGATGTCCCTATAATAACGTGGAAAGTAAAATGGAAAATTCGAACATTTATCCCACATGGAGCAATATGGAAGACTCTAAATAAGAGACTTCAAATAAATACCTTTTTATACAATGAATTGCTTTGAATGAACCAAATTTCCAGTGTTAGTGACATATAAATGGAGATGAAGGAAAATCTTGTCTTTTACTTCTATTTTTATTATTACATACAGAGATAAGATTTTAAACAACAGAAGGAATAAAATCAAATATTTAAGAAAAATAGAAAGTTTTGAGGAGTAATTGTATATGGCATTGTTTATCCATGAGTATGATTTGGTAGCTCTTTCAACCCAGGTGGGAAAAGCAGGAGAGCAGCCCTGTGGGTGGGAGTGTGGGGTAGAGTGGGTGGGTGATTGGCACCTACAACTCCCAGACATATCCTGTGCAGGATTTAATACTGTAAGTGTGATGGAACTTCACTTTAACATTCCATAGCAGAGTGTAGCTTTGACATAAAGTGACTCTACCTTCGATCCACAGCAAGATGGTTAATTGCAAGTACAGAAGAACCCTATTAGGCAGTACTTCCTTAGACGATGACTACGGAGTAGTTTACCTGCCTCTTGGCCACAACTTTTGTAAGCAAAAGGCCGCCTAACTCCCTAAAGTTGGCTAGTATCCATTGCTTGCTTCTAAGCCAGTGCATTTCTTCTGCTCAATTTCCCAATTAAATCTGGTCTTTCTTTGGGATCAAGTAAGTGAGCTGTAAGTAATAAATAAAAATACTAGCTAGAGAACAGGTGGATAGGTAGTGAAGGTAAGAGTTTGCCTGGAAGGAAGAGAAAGAAAATACAAACATATTAAGAGTCTCTAAAAAGTTAATACACATTGAATGTGAATGTAACTACTCATTTTTTTAAAACTGTGACTCTGTCTAAAATAAAAGAGATGCTTTTCTGTGTGACTTTGGGATAATTATCTTTTATTAAAAAAAAAAATCAAAATCTGTCCATGCGTTCCCAAGAACATGTACTTTGGCAATTAAATGCAGTAGGGCTATCAGAATGGGAAGTATTTTAGCAATTATTAGTTCATAAAATAACCTTGATTTCTTTTTGAGTCAAGTTCATATGTTTTAAGTGGGATATGCATGGAGCACTTTACTGTGGTTTACAAAAAAACTATTTCATATGGGAATCTGATCTCCATCAAAGCATTAAATCCTAGTCAATCACTAAAACCACTAGATCTCAATCACGACATCACCTTTTAGGTTTACAGTTCTTCCTCCTATGTTGGAGGTTCTCAGAATAACAAAGTTTTTCAACTAGATCCAGGAGAACTATGGAGGTCCTCATGTCAGACAGGTAGGTAGCAGAATTTCAAAAATCACATTTGGACAGTCAGGTGCCTTTCTCAGTTTGCTACATAAATTTGCCACAGCCTAACAAGTCTACCATTTTATGTTGCAACCATGTAAGTTATATACTATTTTCCAAACTGAACTTTTAAGAGTAAAAGGGACACCGATAATAAGGATACCAGGAAAACAAACATAATCTGGGCCTATTCCAGGCTAACTGGAACTTAATGGCCACCTTACCAGGGAAGTGTTAGGGTCCTTTGTCTGCTTCTATTTCAAGAATGCAAATATTGACTTTGATATTTATATTGATTAAAGCAGGAAAAACATTACATCTCAATTTCTTCTGATGAAATGTGGATACACCATTTAGAATGATGGCTCACCCTTTCACATCCTATGATCTACCAATCTCGTTACCACTTTTTAAAGCTGGTTCGTACAGAGAAAACCCAAAACACCACTTGTTTTAATATTGTAAATAAAAGATTTGAAACAGGGTAACAGGATCTCTGAAAAGCCAGGCCTTAAAAGGCATAAAATTGCAAGTCATTGTAATGTTGATCTTTATCCCCAAGATGATTTTGATGATGATAAGGTTTGTTATCATTCCTTGGATGAGTGCTGTATGCCAGGTGTTTTGCTATGTGCTTTTCATATATTAACTTTCCTCGCCTATCCAACATCACTCTCAATCTGTCCAGATTTGCTTTATTCTAAGAAGAAAAATCAGTCATAGATAAGTTTGATTGATTTGTTTAAAGAAGCCCAGCTAGTCACCCAATGGAAGCTTCTGTGTTCAAACTGGGATACAATTCCAATCCCCATGCTCTTCTTGAATAAGCTACAATACCTTTATGTCATCTTTCTTAGGAATTTTAGGATTCCTCCTGACATAGTACTGTGGTCAGCCTTGTTCCCACTGCTGACTTTTACATTAAGGAATTAGTGGAGACATTTGAGGCCATCAGGAAACAGAACATGATGTACATTTGCCAATGTGTAAAGAAGGAAAATGTCCACATTACTAGCAAAATAATAAAAGCCACGTGTACCTAATCCACAGCAAATAATATTGACCGGAGACAATAAACCGTGGGAACTGACATGGGATTGGAAGATAAGAAATTCTTAGTAACTGCTTTGTCAACGCCAAATTCCCCATGAACTCCTCTTTGCAGCCCAGTAATAAGGGGCTCCTCTACCCTGCCACCTACCAGGCAGTCACATGAGGAGAGATGGGAGGTCTACCCAGTACACATTCCATAGCAGGCACCAGAACACCTACGTGCTGGTAAATATCTGTTAATTGCAAGAAGGACCTAGAATTAACTAAATCAGGGCATTAGTCAAATGGATAGGAGTATTTCCCATCTGCAAGGCCTCTTTTTTCATTAAGTTAGTATTAATATATGACTATTATCATTTCCATCTCTCAAATCAGAAAACCAGGCACAGCAACGTTACTAATTAGATCACACCCTTTCTAAGTGATATAATCAATTAAAAGATCTGGGTATTTTAATTTGAATAAGACTGTAGGCTTAAGTACTATGCCCACTCTGCTTTTACTAAATTCTACAAATAAAAATTTAATTTGCAATACTGAAGAAAAATCATTAAAGTACAGATATGTTCGATTTTTAAAATGAAGTGCTTCTATTATTTCAATCCACATTATTATAAAGCTATATTTAAAAAAAAAATTATCTTCAAAATGTTAACAAGGTTGCCCAAGGTCTACTCCTTAAATGATCTGAGCTAATCATCCTGCTTGGCCACTCCCTGACATCTCGATTTCAAGAAATAAAAGTTCTAGATGAAAACACATATTGAAAACATGTGCTGAAGTGGTGATTGGAAATCAGGCATATTTCACTTCATCAGCTACACGAAGTATCAGGGATTATGTGATGTTTCTACGTACACCTTGTCCTGATAGAAATAAAGTTGCATTTTTACCTATATTGTGATTTTACGAAAGGATCACTATTTGTCTTCCTCTCTACTCTCAGCTTCATTCTAGCAACTAATACTAATTACAGGAAGGTTGAATCGCCATCACGTGTGATTAACTTCAATGGCGTCCCTTTCTCCTCCACTTCAGACATCCTCTCCTTTCATGGAGTTCTTCTCAAGGCCACTTAGGACATCGGTGACACCTACAGAGAATACTAAAACCAAACTCATTATGAAAAGTAGTAGGGAGAGCCACTTTAGACAGGAGGAGGCATCTGGGGAAACCCAACAATAACAACAAAGGTAGAGCTGGAGCAAATGAAGACTGCAGCTGTGTCCCTACATCCCTTAGCACTATGGGAAAGATGAAGTAGGAAATGCTTTAAAAAAAAATTACACCGAATTTTAAAAAATTGTTTAACACTGTTTAATCCTGTTTAAAGCATACAAGAGAGTATCATTAAAAACTTCTCGAGAAACAGCTGTGTTTTGATGCTTTGCTACTTAGAAATGTAACAATGGAAGATGTAGGGTTGGAAGGGTTTAGATTTCATGTGAGCATTCAGGGTAAAGAGAGCGGAGCACTGGGATAAGGCACAAAGAGAAGCTGGAGAGAGAGACAGCAAGAAGATGGCGGACTTGGTATGACATGCCAACCTTAGTGGGCTCGGCTACCACCCTGAAGGGCAGCTTCTGAGTCAGACGACAGGAGAAGAATGAGACACAGCTCAGTCCCTACAGATTCAGTGAGGACTTGGTCTCAGTTCTGAGATTCAGAGGTAAAACCGGTACTGCTGTGCTCTCTGTGGGTGGGTTCTGGCACTTGGCTAACAGCAGAAGAACTACTGCATAGGGGAGAGAGACAAGACTTGCCCCAGGGCTGTATATAGCCAAGGTGTACTTGAAAGTAAATCTGTCTTCATAAACCAGTAAGAAAAAACAAACTTCACTCATAGTGGGCAAGTTAAAACTAGACTTATATCTTTTTATTTTCACATCTTGCTTTCTTTTATTTTTAAAAGACTATTTGAGAGACAGAGAGAGAGTGAGCAGGAGGGGCAACGGGAGAGGGGGAGAAGCAGACTCCCCACCGAGCATGCAGCCTGATGTGGGGGCTCGATCCCAGGACTCAGAGATTGTGCCCGGAGCCAGTCAGATGCTTAACCAGCTGCGGGGTGAGGCGCCCCTCACATTTTGCTTTAACGTCATTTTGTCTTGTAATGGAAATGTATATATGTTTTATCCATATTTGCCTTTATATTTAATAAACAGCTATTTTTATATAGGTAAAACACTTTGAATTTTAGTAAACTATGACCATATAAAGGACGCTTTCTCAGAGCACTGCTTTTGTCTGTCAAGCAGCTACGTCATTTAGTGGAAACTAAGCCAAACTGTAGCCATAAGCACAAGCATGGTACTCCAATATATATGCTCTTTGAATGCATATTAATCACATATTACACTCTCAAATGGCTACTTGGACCAAGCAAGTAATACATGAATGAAACGAGCCAAGATAAGAAAAATCATAATTGTTGAAATCTATGGTAAACTGATGTGTACTTGCCATGGCTAAAAGGACTCGACTCCAGAAGATTTCTTCCCTGTAGAAAGTGAACTCCATGTTGGCAAATCCCACAATTTTCAAAAGCCAGGTTACATGAAATTTCCCGATTTTTAAAAGTTATTCAATTTAAAAATACTACAGAGGTAAAAACAAAACAATATCACTCACAACAGTCATTGCAATAGAAATACATCTGCTGAATGAATTTGGCTTACAGGCTGCCAGTTTATGACTTCTGATCAAATTTTTGAAATTATCTTTGGGAGGTTGGGGAGGGGAAGACTCAATTTGAAAGGAGCCACATGTAGTTTTGCAAGAGAATTTGTAGACTTCAAGTATGCACTCAGAACATTGCCCAAGGGAAAACGAAAACTAAAATAAGACACATTAAGGTTAATACTCAAAGGAAGGAAAAGTCACTCCTTTGCTATCATGCAGACGTACATTCACACATGATTGCTGGCTGTAAGACCAAATCAGTCTGTGAGACTAAACCAGAAAAAGTAAAAAGAATATAAACAAGCAAAAATAAAAGAAATATAAAAATCTTTCAATTTCTCATAGACAAGGACTAGAAATCCAGTGTCAATAAAAACAAACAAACAACCCCACCAAACAACTTCCCTAGGTATTACCTGGCAAACATGGGCATTAATCACAGTTTCACACTAAACTGCAGATTTTATAGCAGTATTTGCTGCAATAAAACTTGCTTAGTCTTAGCGCTAGTTGTAATTTATGTTTTGTTTAGATGAATTCATGAGTTCTCTGTACCTAAATTTAATTAAGGAATGAAAATAAATAGTTTAGCTTATGTGCTTGCTTTGAAAGATAGATATAAATAAAAGGTAATAGTACATGGGTGATGGACACTGGGGAGGGTATGTGTTGTAATGAGCACTGGGTATTATATAAGACTGATGAATCACAGACTGTATCCCTGAAACAAATAATACATTACATGTTAATTAATTGAATTTAAATTAAAAATGTTTTAATAAAAAAATAAAATGTAATAGTACATTTAAAACCACATTTTGCATGGTAAGTATGTCCTATCTACTGGTGAGTTGATTACCAGAAAACATAGCAGGTGCCAATGGGGAATGTAAATATAGTTATTGACCTACTGTGTCAGTGACAAGAGATTAGTCTCTTTTTCCAGGAGGTTGTAATTAGCCTTGCAGAAAATATTCATTCCATACCAAATTAGACTACACATTGTATTTCTGTCACTGAATGTTTTCCTTGATGGTTGTCTGAGTAAAACAAATTGGATGTAGGTTGAAGGTATATCATTCAGGCACCTTCTTTCAAAAGTAATTAGGGTCTTACTCACTTGAAACCAGATAACTACATTTAATGTAATCTTAAAAGGGCCCCTAAGGATTGTTTTCCATTGGTAAATGAATGAGAAGTGGAACAAATTGACTTTCATGATCACTAAAGTTTAGAAGAACTAGGAAAAGAAAATAATGCTGAATCGAAAATTTAGTCTCATAAGACTAATAAAGGTAAAATACTTTTTTTCATTTATTCTCATGTAACCCCCAAGGGATTTTTGTCCAGTGAAAGTGGCACATGGAAGGATGTTCCACAAAGACTCATTCAGTGATCAGCTCAGCATGGTTCCACACTAGACCTCCAACCAAATGAGAGCTAGACACTCATCCCCTTGGCTTCAATTCATTTAGGAAAAAAAGTGTATCTTTGGATAGCTCACTGTACTCCATGCTAGCACACCAGGATGATAAGACTTCATTCCTGACTCAGAATATAGGTGGAGACCCATCACTGTCTGACCTAAACCAGGCCACCTGTAATTAGAAAATAAATTCACTACCAGACCAAGAACTAGGTTAGTAGATACACAAAGATTTTAGGAGTAACATCATAAAATTAGAACAGAGGAGATCTTGAAGGGAAAAAAAGGGTTTGGTAATTATTAATGGGCAGAAATGCTAATGATTTTAAAAATTCAGCAATTTTCAGAAGAAATCTTTCCCCAATTTCAAGTATTTCTAGAAAATGAATCTAGATGCAGTTTTGAATAGGTTTGTATACCAGAAAACATAATTATATTTGATTTTTCTTATTTTTCTATGTCCAGTGTAAGAAAAAAATTGTACTAAATCACTGCAGGTACTGTCTAATTAAGTCATATTCAACAATATATTTTAGTCTTCGAATGTACCCTACTAAAAGAAATACAATTTTTGAATCAAATAAAAGCTATTTTAAATTTCACTCTGCCAATTTCTAAAATGTATTCAGAAATTTATATGAAAATTATTTCAATGGCCACCGTGCTTAAATCTCTTATTTTAAAATATACATTTTCTTATTAAATCTATTTATTTGAATTTTAATTAACATTTGAATATGTTAATTTGTAAAGATACTTAAATATGCCAATGTTCCTATTTCCTTCCTCTGGGTGGGTATTTGAAACACATTTCTGTAAATTTAAAGGACCCTTTAAACTTTGAAAACATAGCTATTATTTTGTACTTTCAAAACTTGGTGTTGCCTATGACCCTTTTTAACTGAATGTCTTCTAAGCAGTAAGCCTGCCACACTTCACCCATGTAATGGACACCCTGTGGATAAAATCATGATGCTTCATCTTCCTGACAGCATTCTCTTCTCTCCTGAGGGAACTTCTAATGGGATGACTCCGGTGTCTTGAATGTTTCTTTCAATTTCCTTCATATGATACACAGCCTATTCTTATTATGCTGTTTTTTTTTTTTTTTTGTAAAAATTCTCATCTAGAATTTGGCCTACTGTAGTGTATTGCTTATAGGACTCTCTTTTCAGCAACTTTGAACAGATTATTGAGGTTTAATTGACATACAATTAACCACACATGTTGAAGGATACAATTTGATAAGTTCTGAGTATGTAAATAAACATATTGGTCAAATTCTAAAAAGATGTTGAAATATTTGTTTCTTCAGGATGTGAACTTATTTGGAAATAGGGTAACTGCAGATGTAATTAGTTAATATGAGGTCGTATTGGAATTCCAATATGACTAGTTTTTTTTTTTTTTTTTTTTATGTTAGTCACCATACAGTACACCATTAGTTTTTGATGTACTGTTCCATGATTCATTGTGTATAACACCCGGTGCTCCATGCAATACCTGCCCTCCTTAATACCCATGACCGGGCTAACCCATCCCCCACCCCCCTCCCTTCTGAAACCCTCAGATTGTTTCCCGGAATTCATAGTCTCTCATGGTTCGTCTCCCCTCTGATGCCCCCCCCTTCATTTTCCCCTTCCTTTAAGAAGTGGGAACTTTGGAAAAAGACACAGATGCAGGGAAGATGGCCATATGAAGATGGAGGCAGAGACTGCAGGGATATTGCCCCAAAGCCAGAAACACCCAGGACTATTACAGACTGGAAGAAGCAAGGAAGGATCCTCCCGTAGAGACCTCAGAGGAAGCATGACCCTGGAACACATTGAGTTTGAACTCCTAGTCTCCAGAACTGACGTCATAAAATTCTGTTACTTCAAGCCAACCAGTTTGTGGTAATTTATTATAGTTGCCCTAGGAAACTAATAAAATTTGCAATCAGGAAACTGACAACAAAAATAGCAAACAAATGCATCACCTCAAAGAGTTACATGATCCCCTTGCCATTGACATTTCCCTAACACTCACCCCATCCCCATGAAACCACTGAACATTTTTGTCATCCTAGATTGCATTTTCTACAATTTTACATATATTTTACATAAATTTATAAGAATTCTAGAATTATATGAAATATAGACATATGGCATGCACTGGATTCTTTCAGCGTAATTATTCTGAGACTCATTCATGGTGTTGTTCATTCACGTGCACATTCACTTGTTGCTCCTTTGTGTTAACAAACAGTATTCCATTACATGACTTTACCACCATCAGTTCATTCACTCACCTGCTGACATACATTTAGATGGTTTACAAAATCCTGGCTATCCGAAATACACCAGCTATATACATCATCCGAGTGTACAAATAGCTGTATGGAGTTACACTTTCACTTCCCTTGGGTAGAGAGACCCCTAACTGTGGAATCACTGGGTCACAAAGCAGGTAAATGTTTACATTGTAAAGCAACTACCAAACTGTCTTCCCAAATGTATGAGAATTCCAGTTCCTCCACACCCTTGTCAACACTCGGTATGTGTATTAATTGTTCTTGGTTATTTTCTGTATATTATGACGTTCTGACCTCTCTTGGGAGCCTTCAGACCCGGGAAGAGACTGCCCTTCCCGGAGCTAGAGGGTATCTGAAGATAATGACAACCTTCCCACAAGCACGTTTTCACGTACACACCAAGCAGTGCACTGTCCGTACCCCAACTATGTCTTACCCAGCTCTCCCTCCCACGCCCGTACGGTCGTGTCCCCTTGCTGGGGAGCACACGTGCCAGGACCGCAGCGGTGCCGGAAACCGTGGAGAGTACCGAACCCCGTGGACATGACGCCCTTTCCTATGCCTAAGCCCCTCTGACAAAGCTTAATGCCTACAGGAGGCACTGGAAGAGACACAGCAGTACCCAGTAATAAAATAGCATCATTATAGCAATATACGTTCACAAAAGCTCATGAACGAATGTGGTCCCCCTCTCCCCAAATCCCTTATTACAACGCACTCACCCTTGTCTCTGTGACGTGCTACGAAACATCCACAGCAGGACAGGAAGTGGGACGAACCAGACGGGCGCGCCATGTGAAGCAGCTTCGGCAACCGGCTATTTACGCTCCGACCGGAAGGAGGCGGAGCCACAGCTGCTCCCTGATGCAGGTGCAAGTGCGGAGCTGAAGATGCGGAGTCCGGTGCTTTCTCTGCCCTGAATGGGTTTCAGGCAACTAGAGACCACCTCTGTGGCCCCAGACGCACCAGAGTAATTCGAACCAGCTGAGCCTAAAGTGTTGACTCCTTCTTGCCTTGTCTTTCCTGGGGGAATTCCAAGGCGGCTCTGGCACAACTGCCTTCCTGGTTGGATTTACACTCTACTATTAAAGAAAGTCTTTCGTATTGATTTGTTTTTTCAAAAGTCTTCCCTAATTCATCTGTCTGTTCTGCCTCATCATTCCTTTTTGATAGGCATCGAGCATTCTCGCATCTGCAAGGATGAAAATACGGTAGCTATTTATGAGACCGCCATGAAATTGGAAAGGTTGAAAATCAGTTTTTGATACAGATTTCCATAAATAATTTTATTATTATATTCCTAATCTCTAACTGCTGAATGCTAGATGAATCTCTTACTTTGTTTTCTTGAAACAGAACATAATTTAAACTATTTTCGGGTATTTTTGGTTTTGGGTTTTTTTTTTGTTTTTGTTTTTTGTTTTTTTTTGTAGCTGGTCTGTGATGTCTTTTAGCTTGAACGAAGTTTTGTTTAGAGAAAACATTTCTTCCTTTATCTGTATAGTCACACAGATTATAGTTTTAAGGGTGGGGGAGGGGCATAGGAAGAAGGAGACCGAGAATCTCAAGCGGACTCCATGCTGAGCACAGACCTGTCACAGAGCTTGATCTCACAAGCTTCAGGTCATGACCTGAGCCCAGATTAAGAGTAGGACGCTTAACTGACCGAGCCACACAGATGCCCCTCTTAGTAGATCTTATTAGGAGTGTATCAAATCTATTAGTCTATAATTTATAGAGAAATCAACTTTTGGCTGTTTAATACTTTTATTGACTATTTAGTGTTCCATAGATTTTAAATTTTAATTTCTGCTCTTTATGTTTTTCTTCCATTTTCTTAGAATTGATATTATCTAACTCCTTTAGAATAATCATTTTTAGCCTTTTTTTGTATATATACATTTAATGTAATACCTTCTGTCTAAACAATTTTGCCTGCCTCTGCAGGCAATACTAGATTTTTAAAAAATTGTAATTCAGTTCAAAATATTGTCTGTGGATTATTTAGTAATATATAGCTTTACTGTATAACGCTTGATCTGTGGATTATTTAGTAATATATAGCTTTATTTTCAAATATAAGGACATATTCTAGTCATCTTTTATGACTGAATTCCAGTTTAACTACATTGTGATCAAAGGACTTTCTGAATTATCTAGTACTTTAACATTTGTTGAGATTTTCTTTTTACTCCAGTCTATATAAAATTTTTTTACAATACTCTTTGATAAATGTTCATGTGAATGTCAAGAGAATCTGTGCTTTCATCTATTTTGTTCTGCAGCACTTCATATATATCAATTAGGTAAATATCTTAATAACTTCTATAGATCTTCTATGTGCTTATTGAATTTTTTTCCTGCTTGGACTTAGTTATGAGAAATGTGTGTTAAAATCTTCTTCATTGTGGATTTTTGCACTCCACCTTTTACTTTTGCCACTTTGTTCTGTATATATTTGGAACTTAAATTGTTGGATGCACACAATTTTAGAATTATTAAATCTTCTTGGTAGATTGACCTTTTTCATTATGAAATGTTTTTCTTTTATTTATTTTTTTGCTCTCTCTTTATTTCTAGTGATACTTCTTGCCTTAAAATATTCCCTATTTGACATTGGCATAACTACATAAGACTTCTTTTGGATACTGCTGAAATAACATGTTTTTCCATTCTTTAGTTTTTTTAGCACTTTTACTCTTTTCTGTATTTATTTCTAGGAGTATTTTCCTTCTTCTTGAAGACTTCCTTTTAGTATCTATCTACTACTAGTGAATTCTCTTCACTATAATTTTGTGGACATGTCTTTATTTCACCTTTACTTTGAAGGATATTCTCAGTGGGCATAGAATTATATATTTTAAATTATTTTGTTTAAAATGATAATTGCCATTTTTTAAAAAAATTTATATTAAGAATTCCACTGTCAGTCTTATTTTTAGTCTTTTGGGTTGCAGTTAAGAAATACACCCTTCCTATAACACTAACTTGACTACTAAGATAAGGAAAAACTGAAAAGCGGGAAAAGTTCATAGTGAGGAAAAAAAACAACTATAAGGGGAAGAAACACCATAGAAAATAATTTATTAGACAATTAAGTGACACTTACTTTTGACCAAAGTTTGTAGACTGGCTGGAATTTGATTATTAGCGGTCAGATGAAAACAAGTAATGCTCCACTCTTTGTCAGAATACCTTCCAGAATGTCCTTTAGTAGAACCTGGATGTTACATGAAACTAATTGCCACAAATGAGGTTATAGTTTTAGTAAAATCCAGCATGGATGTAAATTTTGACTCGTACTCCAAACCTAAAATGAAAGTAGAACTATGTTAATAACAGTCATATTTGATGAAAATAATTAATTCACTTATTCACTGATCAATATCATATACCAATGAGGTGACAAAAGTTAATTTTCTTTCATTATAATTCACTTGATATATTTTGTTAAAGATATTTATAATATCAGTCAATAAAAATAAATACTGACTTTCAGTGAAGACACGATGCAGACATGGGTATTACATGAGAACATAAACCCTATGAGACTGTGAACTTTGTGTATCTTGTTCTCTGTGGTATCTCTTGCACTGAGATTAAGGTTTATTTCATAGTGCTCAAAAATATGTGTTGAGGGTGCAGAAATGCATTACACAGGTGATGGGGATTAAGACATGCACTGGGGATAAGCACCAGGTGTTGTATGTAAGTGTTGACTCACTAAATTGTACACCTGAAACTAATATTACACCGTATGTTAACTGGAATTTCAATAAAAATTTAAAAAATATATATGTGTTGAACAAATGGATCAGTTTTTCTCTAAAAGTTGACTTAAAAACATCTTAAGGGTGATGATAATAAGCAGTATAATCTAGTTGGAGAGGCATCTAACAGAAGTCTGTAAACATCAATCTCTTATTCACTCTAAACACATAGTCCAGATAGTATTTACAAATGAGGCAAATCTTGAATGTCCCCTGAGATTGGCTCCATCACTATTTTTAGGGGATACTGAAGTTACCACGTAGTGTGATCTGAGATGTCTTCAGGCCTAGTTTGCTCTAAAAATTATTAACACCTTTCAATGGTATAAACCACCTCTTGAAACTTTGAACTCTTCATCGTTTGCAGCACTTCTGGCGAGGCTACCAAGCTCTGTATATATTCAGTATGTTTTGATGGTAACAATAGTTTGAAAAGAAAAATATGGAAAATAACTACATATATTTGGGTGAGAAAGATAACTCCAAGTTTAGACATATGAGACAGGCCTACGTTTCTCACCAATAGCATTTCATGATTGTCTACAGTTCCTGCCTGGCTTGAAGATCTTTAATGTAAAATACTTATTTGGTTAGATAGTGGTGAGGCTCTTGCCTCCAGACTTATTTAGCAACTACCATAACTTTTACTCTCTTAGCATATTATTAGATTCTATGAGTGGTATAAAAAGTGTATAACACAGTCTGTTTTTATGACCATCACAATTTTGTTTTCTGCAAGGAAAAAATAGAGATATCTGCATTTGCTTGAACATGTATTAGAAATTCTGAAACCTCATATTAGAAGTCTGAAACTTCATAGTGGGATTATATATTTGAGGTCTAAATCTTGACTTAACTTTCCTAAAGATATCCATGGTTGGCAAAGCTGGGAAGTTGTGTTATGTAAAACCTTCCTGGTCTACTACTTCTGGGTTAAATTGAGAGTGTTATCACCCATCCTTGGAAAGAGAAAAGTTTCCTCCCCCCCCCCCCTGGAAAAACCGGATTACTTTAACCTTTACAAATGTAAAATAATGCCACCTAAAGGAGCTCAACTGATACAAAACAGAATTAGCATGCAGAATCTACTTTCATGTGAAAAACAGAGCAAAGAAACTATAGTCTGCGTCCTTCACCACTACTTCCCTGGAATAATGGAAAGATCACAGCCTTTTGAATGAGATAAATCTGGATTTGAGTCATGTTTGTGAATTAGCACAGGTTTCTTAGTTTCTCACCTACAAAATGGCCTTAATAATGTCGCCACAGAGCATTCTTGTGAAGATTAAATAAGAGAATGCATGTGAAAGCTCTCAGCAATTAGATTTTCAGTAAAAATGAAGTCTAGTCTTCTGTTGTTCTTATAGTTGTTTCCACAGAGTTTAACAGAAATTGTCTTTCATTTCATACATTAGCTTTGTCTTTCTATTGGGTTAACATATAATTGAGGAAATGGCCAAGAGTTACGTGGAAAAAAATCACTAATCATCAGGGAAATGCAAATCAAAACCACAATGAGATATTACTTCACATCTGTTAGAATGGCTGTCATCAAAAAGAAAGAGGTAACAAGTGTTGGTGAGGATGTGGAGGAAAGGGAAGCCCCCCATACACTGTTGGCAGGAATGTAAATCGGTTCAAACACTATGGGAAAGAGTTTAGAGTTTCCTCAAAAAACTAGAAATAGAACTACCATATGATCCAGCAATTCCACTTCTGGCATGCAGCCAAAGGAAATGAAATCTCTATCTTAAAGAGATATTTGCACTCCTGTGTTCATAGCATCCTTATTTACAATAACCAAGATATAGAAACAGCCTAGAGCAATGAGAGTTGAATGGATAGAAAAATAGCAAATATACATATATATTTATATATTCCATATATATTCCATATAAATAGATGAATGGATAGAAAAATAGCAAATATACATATATATTTATATATTCCATATATATTCCATATAAATAGATGAATGGATAGAAAAATAGCAAATATACATATATATGGAATATATATATATATATACACATATATATGGAATATATATATTCCATATAAATTGATCAATGTGGAATATTATGCAAACATAAAAAGGAAAGAAATCTGGCCATGTATGACAACCTATATGGACTTTGAGGACATTATGCTAAGTAAAATAAATCAGACAGGGAAAAACAAATACTCATATGTGTAATCTGAAAAAGCCAAATTCAGAATCAGAGAATAGAATGGTGGTTGCCACAGGATGGGAAATGGGCAGAGTTGGTCAAGGAGTACAGACTTCTAGTTATAAGATTAATAAATTCTGGGCATCTAATGATGATTACAGTTAGCTATACTGTGTTATACACTTCAAAGTTGCTAAGAGAGTAGATCTTAAGTGTTCTCACCACAAAAACAAAATGGTAATTATGTGAGATAATGGAGGTGTTAACTAACTTTATTATAGTAGTCATTTCACAAAATATGTGTTCAAATAATCACCTTGTACATCTTAACCTTATACAATGTTATATGTCAATTATATCTCAATACAGTTGGAAAAAATACAATAATAAGGTCTTAGTCTTCTCCTTAGTACCAGTTTTCAGTCAGTTATAACACTGTGGTCTGGAAATACTACTTACCAGTTTGAGAAATAGACTGGTTCTCTCATTGTTTCATTTATGCCTATCTGTCTATCTATCTATCATCTATCTATCTATCCATCCATCCCAGATCTTCTATACCTGATATGGATACAAGTGAACTTCAATATTTCTGTATTTATTGTTAAATTTGGTATTTTATTCCTTAAATACTTGAACAAAATTATAGTAAGTGCTATATAAATAGTAGATGCCATTATTATAGCTCACTCAGTAAATACTTCATTTTACAATAATTCATTCAAAAAATTATAGGAGAAAAGATATAAATTTCTTCTGAAAACATGGTTAAAATCAAAATTCAAGTTCTAAGCTGATAAAATTCTTAGTAGTAACAATAAAGCTGACAATACTTACTCAACCAGAAAAGTAGTTGACTTATCCCAATCTTACTCAAAGATTTCTGTTAGGTGACTTTAAATATCTCTTCTCACATACAAAAATGTGTACCTCATTTAATTGAGATAAAGATGCTTTCAATTTCCATTTATAAAATAATGGCCCTAAAGACTTTAAAACAAATAGTTAACACCAGTATGATTTATGGTGGGGATTTCAACAAAACTCCATCACAGATAAAGGTCAAAGCGATAAACTTATATTCCTAATGACAGAGAGTTCCAGAAACAGAGGTAAATCGAAGGTCTGTATACATAATCATGGAATGATAATGTACTAGAGAACACCTGCATTATAACTCTGGCAGAAACCCTGCATCCTAAATGGCTAAGCAGGGAGCAGAGAATGAAAAGATGTTGATCACAACTTAGTTACCAACACTCCCTTCACTGCCCCCCCCCCCCACCAAAAAAAGGAGTAATCCAGATTTATCAGGCAGTCATGGACATTTTTTTAAAAGGAAGTTTTTTTTGTTTTTTGTTTTTAATTTATTTATATTGCATTTTCTTTTAATTTCTGGAAGGATGAATGCACTTACAATAAGTTTTAGCAAACGTATATGATATTTGTAATTCTGTCTTCTTTGTGTAGACCACTCATTATACACATTGGCATTGCCCAGGTGTGTCTTCTTCCCTTGACTACTTGTTTTTCCCATTCTGTGGATTTAACTATCACTTTAGCCATATGTGTGTGTGTGTGTGTGTGTGTGTGTGTGTGTGTGTGTGTGTCTATACATACAGATATAGAATATATCAGAATCCAGTGTCTCTGTAAGGTATCATTCACAATGTTGGATATAATCCCATATTATTAGCTATACAAAGAAACCTTAAAATGTAACTAATACTCAGAATAAAAGGCAATCAATGAACAACTCTATAAATATACTAAAAACCACTAAATTATAGACTTTAAATGATAAATTCTATCATATGAGTAATTTCTCAAACTATTTCAGCAATAACAAGCAATCACTGGGGTTTCTGAGATGATCCATATGTAATTAGCAGACAAGATTTTAAAAGCATTTATAATAACTAGGCTCAGTATGTAAATTAAAATACACACATAATGATTAAACACATAAATCTTAGCAGATAAACTGAAATGTTCGTTGAAGAACCAAATGGAAATTCTAGAAAAAAGTATAGATACATAGATCTTATGTATATGTATACTCCATGTACTTATATCTACATTTATAACTATCTATAGTAAAGTTTTCAACCATAATCATTCTCTACTTGAGACTTCTGTAATAGATACAAGGGTCCAATGGCCATCTTCACTTTGTCTCATATGCACCTTGAAGTCAACACATTTAAAACTGAGCTTAACATCTTGTCTAAAACTCCACCTTCTGTATACCTCCACAGAAACAACAGATTCCACCCATCCCATCCAATATGGAAACTGAGATTTACCTTTGAACTCACATTTTTCTTCTCCACTCACATCTAAACAATCACCCAGTGAACACAGATTTTACTTTCTTAGTTTCCCTTTTCTTTCTTCTGCATCACTACTAGATCTATCATGGGTAATTGGGGGGAAAATCTCCTTTGTTCTCTTCTGCCTCTGGTCTTATTTCTTTAAATCCATTCTCTAAACAAAGCATAGTTACAAACTGAAATATAACTAGGGGCGCCTGGGTGGCGCAGTCGTTAAGCGTCTGCCTTCGGCTCAGGGCGTGATCCCGGAGTTATGGGATCGAGCCCCACGTCAGGCTCCTCTGCTATGAGCCTGCTTCTTCCTCTCCCACTCCCCCTGCTTGTGTTCCCTCTCTCGCTGGCTGTCACTATCTCTGTCGAATAAATAAATAAAATATTGAAAAAAAAAAGAAAAGAAATATAACTATACTACGGTTATGATCAGGTATTTTCAATGACTCTACATATCCTTTGAATTAACTCCAATCTTCCTATATTATGTGCAAAAGAGAAGATACTTCCACATCCCCTTCTTCAACTGGAAGAAAAAGATGGGAAAGGGAAATTTTAACTTTAAATCAACTAGGAATCTTGACTATTTTATGGGACTGGGCATTTTAATAATTGACTGAAGGAACTGACTGGAAAAATCATGAGGGAAACCCCATCTGAGTTTCAGCTGGAGAAAAGAGAAATGATTAGCCTCATCAAATGAATATAAAGAATAATAAGAGGAGGATCAGGGTCATGTATACTTTCATTCCAAGGAGGATGGATTTGATACACTAGTTACATGTGCAATTTTTTATACTCGATACAAGCTCTGTACTTCATGTTCATTTAAAAAAAAGAGAAAGAAAAGCTTTATCCTTAGTTTAGAATGCCCTATCTCCTCCTTCTGTCTTACTTGAATAATTACTCTTCATTCTTTAAAACACAACTGGTGATTTTACTTAGCAATTCCTGATTATTCAAATCTTAGTTTGTATTCTGCATCCTTGTTCCCATCATACCCCTTGATCTACACATGCCATCATCCTTACAGTATTGGATTTTGACCACGTGTTTTGGTTCTGACTATTCCATGAATTCTTTAAAGCCAGAGAATATGGCCCATTCATCTTTGTGTTTTCAAAACTGCAAACTGGACCTGAAATATTAGGTTATTGATAAATAAATGAAATGATGTTGCAGAGAAGGAGAGACAAATGGAACTATCAACAACAATAGAGAAGTAAGTATGATTATTTTTGAGAGGGGATGAAGAACTCCATCTGGGGAAGTTCATACTGGAATGGCAAAAGGTCGTTTTTAAAAATAGAGCTTCCTACAGACCTAATAAGCACTAGTTGAAGTTAAAACAGCACAAAAAGCTAGTTAGCACAATATCATTGGGATGCTTTGGAATTGCACTCTCTTTAGATACAGGAATCTGAACTGGAAATTCTGGGAGTTACAAAAAATAGAAGGTATGGTCCCTTCACTCCTTAACATCTCTGTAACCATGCACCACCTTTGGGGAATAATCATCTTCTGAGAAGATCCATCTGATGACTGAGATACAGAGAATACAAGTGATTCTCTCAATTGCTTAATAACGAAACTAAGACAAAACAAAAAACCTATCTTCTCTAAGGAAAATAACCCAATGCTTTGTGTGAGAGAAAATAGAACTAAGGAATGATTTAGCTATAGAAAACACAAGTATGATGATTATTTCAGTTCCTCTCAGAAGAAAGGAATGTCTTATGATACCACATACAGAAAACCCAAAAGACTACCAAAAATCTATTGGACTAATAAAGGAATTCAGTAAGATCACAGGATATAAAAATAAATATACAAAAATCCATTACATTTCTATACACAATAAAGCAGCAGAAAGAGAGATTGAGAAAATAATCCCATTTACAATTGCACCAAAAATAATAAAATATCTAGAACTAGGGACCCCTGGGTGGCTCAGTCAGTTAAGCGTCTGTCTTTGGCTCAGGTCATGATCCCAGGGTCCTGGGATGGAGGCCCACATCGGGCTTCTTGCTCAGTGAGGAGCCTGCTTCTCCCTCTACTTCTGCTCCTCCCCCTTGTTTGTGCTCTCTCTCTGGCAAATAAATAAGTAAATCTTTAAAAAATATATCTAGGAATAAACTTAACCAAAGTGATGAAAGTCTATACTCTGAAAACTAGAAAACATTGATAAAAGATATCAAAGACAACACAAACGGAAAGATATTCCATGTTCATGAATTGGAAGGACAAATATTGTTTAAATGTCCATACTACCCAAAGAAATCTACACATTAAATGCAAACCCTATAAAAATACCAACAGCATTTTTTACAGAAGTAGAACAAACCAACCTAAAATTTGTATGGAACCACAAAAGACCCTGAATAGACAAAGCAATCATGAAAAAGAAAAACAAAGAGGAAGTATCACAATCCCAGATTTCAAGTTATACTACAAAATTGTAGTAGTCAAAACAGTATGGTATCAGCATAAAAATAAACACATAGATCAATGGAACAGAATAGAGAGCCCAGAAATAAACCTGTAATTATATGGTCAATTAATCTTTGACAAAGGAGGCAAGAATATGCAGAGGGTAAAAGAGAGTCTCTTCAACAAATGATGTTGGGAAATCTCTATGCAAAAGAATGAAACTGGACCACTTTTTTACTTGGTACACAAAAATAAACTCAAAATGGGTTAAAGACCTAAATGTGAAACCTGAAACATAAAAATTCTAGAAGAAAGCACAAGCAGTGATTTCTCTAACACTGGCCATAGCAACATTTTCTAGATATTTCTCCTAAGGCAAGGGAAATAAAAGCAAAAATAAACTATTGGAACTACATCAAAATGAAATGCAAAGGAAATGACCAACAAAACTAAAAGACAATCTAATGACTGGGAGAAGGTATTTACAAATGACATAATCAACAAAGGGCTAGTATCCAAAATATATAAAGAACTGATACAACTCAACACCAAAAAAACAAATAATCCAATTAAAAATGGGCAGAAGACATGGGAGGTTACTCAAAAAATTAAAAATAGAACTACCATATGATGCAGTAATACAAAACCACCAATTCAGCTAGATATATGTACCCCTATGTTTATTGCAGCATTATTTACAATAGCCAAATATCCTAAAGTGTCCAACACTAGATGAATAGATAAAGAAGTGGGATATATATACAATGGAATATTACTCAGCCATAGAAAAGAATGAAATCTTGCCATTTGCAACATGAATGGATCTAGAGAGTATAATGCTAAGTGCAATAAGTCAGACAGAGAAAGACAAATACCATATGATTTCACCCATATGTGGAATTTAAGAAACAAAACAAAGGAAAAAAGTAACTAACCAAAAACAGACTCTTAACTACAGGGAACAAACTGATGGTTATCAGAAGGGAGTTGGGTGGGGGGATGGGTGAAATAGGTGACAAGGATTAAGAGTACATTTATCACAATGAGCACTGAGTAATGTATGGAATTGTTGAATCACTATATTGTACACCTGAAACTAATATAACACTGTATGTTAACTATATTGAATTAAAATAGAATAAAATAAAAAGTCACTTTCATATTAAAAGAAAGGGGATTTCTTAACATGGGTTTTAACTATTTTTTTTACTTTATTTTTATTTTTTTAAAAGATTTTATTTATTTGAGAGAGAGTGAGAGAGAGAGAAAGAGAGAACATGAGCAGCGGGAGTGGGAGAGGGTGAAGCAGACTCCCTGATGAGCAGAGAGACTGATGCAGGGCTCGATCCTGGGACTCCAGGATCATGACCTGAGCTTAAAGCAGATGCTTAACCAACTGAGCCACCCAGGTGCCCCTTAACTATTTCTTTTGAAAAAACTCTACAAAAAAAAACCTATTACCTTTTCACCTAATATAAAAAAGTGAAAAATTACCATATAAATAAAATTAGGTGCATATGTTTCTATTTTCTTTTGAAAATATATCCCAGGGTAGAAAATGTTGCTTTAATAATGTTATGACTATCTATCATCTATCTATCTATCATCTTTGTGTATTGTATGCACACACATTATATATCAAGGATTATCCCTTTTTTAAAAATTTTCTTATGCTACCCTTTAGTTACTTATTTTGAACATTAAGATACTAAATTTTTAAGAACTTCTTTTAATGAAAAGTTTCAAGTTTATTAATTTAGTTTTTCTAATAAAAATGAAGAAAACAAGGCATTTTACAGAACTGACTATAATCACTGTTATATAGCCAATGGAAGGGAAAGGGGATAAAAAAAATATCTTATGGAGTTAACAATGGTTAATTAGTATTTCATGTTAAAGTAAAGGCATTCAATTTAAAATAATATTAAATGGCTCAAGTGGCATAAAAATGCTCCCAAGTTTGAGTAACAAAATCTAACAGATTGATTAGAGTTGGTTTGGGTCTTCAGAGTTCAACTCTAGAGGCCTTGTCTCTGCCACCTTACTTTTACAATGACATTTTCAGTGCACAGTGATTACTCATTGGGTTTTCCTTTCCCTCTGAATGGTTTATGGCAACAGGAGTCATCAGCCATGAAATTGCAGGAGGTCTCCGAATAAATACTATCATTGACTGAAGGGAAACAGCTGCACACATTTGTAAAGATTTCTATAACACTTAATGTAAAACAAGGCATCACACTGGACCTGGCGAGGTGGTTCTCCTCCTTCTTCTTCCCCTCCTCCTCCTTCTTCTAATGGAAATATCCTGATTTAGGCAGGCAAAGGCTGGATATGTTTTCTTAAGTGAAAAGCAATGGAGACATCCTGGAACTGCTGCAAAGATTAAGCCCCATTCATATAAACACCCATTTCCTATTCCTTAAAGTAAAAAAAAAAAAAAAAAAGCTATAAATTAACTTACTGAAGAAAACCACAGGCAAGTATATGCATATACATATATGCACATATATCTGCATATTTAATTTACCTATTGGAAATCTTTTCCCCATTTAAATTCAAACAAGTCCCTTAATGAGTCTTCATCTGTCCCTTCATTTGTTCATTTGTCATGAGTCCCCAGAAATGAAAGACTCCATTTTATGAATGAAGATAAAATGTTCCTTGAATAGTGAATCTTTCTTAATAAAAGGAGAATTCAGGTTAAAGCAAAGGGGATAATCAGTACTTGAGGGCCTTGGGTTATTTTTTCTAAAGTTTTAATTCATTTATATCTTCACTAAAAAGAAAAATGTAAATTAATCTCTGGGTTACCATTTAGCACACAAGTGAGTTCTAAGATATTATCTGAGGGAATTAAGACAGCCGAAATTATCCTGATATAAGAGAAAATCAATAGTATTCAGTAATGTGTAATTGCATTTTATTTTAGTGAATGTTAGAATAACGACATATACGTGTTAAACCGCAAGCATCTTATGGGCTTTAAAATATGTGGTTAGGGGATTTTCCAGCTGCCACATATCCTGCCAGATGCTTCGGGTTTTTGGTCTATTCCACAGATTTGGAATGAAGAAACTTGCTCTGCAGAAGTGCCAGGGCCTGCATTCAGATGCTTTCCTCCAGCCACGGAGCTGCCTGCAGTTCCCGCCCTCAGGATCTCTGCCCATCAACAACTTTGCCTCGAGTTTCAATGTGCTGATCATAATAACAAAGACGAGGAGAGCTACTTTCAGTCACATGAATTTAGAGCTGAAGAGCTCTAATTTTTTTTTTTTTGGCGTGGTTATTCAGATGAAATTGTATAACACGGTAATGAAACTTACAAGGTTAAAAATTAAAGGCCAAAATAACATTTAAATAGGATGTGAAACACACAGCATAATCATAAAGCGGAGGAGTAGTTTCCAAAAGTCACTACAGAACACTAATCTCATAAACTTATAATGAGTACTATGTATATAAAGATATGTGTGCATAATAAAAGCTTAGATATCTTTGACGCAAACATTTGTAATATAAATAACCTTCTCAGCAAACATGTGCACAGGGATATTTTGAAACTCACAACACTTGTCAAGGGGAAATTAATTTCCACTTGAAATAAGGTAATGTGAATGTCAAAAATGCCCTTTGGAAGTTTAATCACAAAACAAAAGATCATGCCTAAGGAGTAAATTTACATACAAAAAAATGATCTATCACATGGCCTAAATGTTGCTTTATTGCAACCCAGTTTAGTAAGTAATCTAGCTGTGTGATCTTGGGTGAGTCAGTTTCAGTGTGCGCATATAAATAACTGACTTGTGAGGGTACAGTGAGGCATGTATTCAACAATCATAAAAATAACAAAGCAAGTCCATAATACATATTTTAAAAATTGTAAGATATCTTTATATCCATACATCTTATGTATAGACAGGAGTTATTTACATAACAAATGATGGCTATACTTTCCTATTTCCCTCTTAAACACAAGTATACATGTACTTATAAAAAATTTAATTTTTAGATTTGATAATAGTTTATAATATTATGAAATATTCTTCATATCAAAGGAACAAAAGTCCTATAGGATCATCTCTTCCAAGAGTAATAACAAGAGGCAGATTTGTTCAAAATTTTAAAATGACTGTTGAAAAATGTTGAAAAGCTATCAGAGAATTTTTTTTAATGATTTTTTATTATATTATGTTAGTCATCATACAGTACATCCCCGGTTTCCGATGTAAGGCTCGATGATTCATTAGTTGCGTATAACATCCAGTGCACCATGCAATACGTGCCCTCCTTATTACCCATCACCGGTCTATCCCATTCCCCCACGCCCCCTCCCCTCTGAGGCCCTCAGTTTCTTTCTCGTAGTCCATAGTCTCTCATGTTTCATTCCCCCTTCTGGTTACCCCCCCCTTTCTTTATCCCTTTCTTCTCCTACCGATCTCCCTAGTTTTTATGTTCCATAGATGAGAGAAATCATATGATAGAGTCTTTCTCTGCTTGACTTATTTCACTTAGCATTATCTCCTCCAGTGCCGTCCATGTTGTAGCAAATGTTGAGAACTCGTTCTTTCTGATAGCTGAGTAATATTCCATTATATATATGGACCACAACTTCTTAATCCAGTCGTCTGTTGAAGGGCATCTTGGCTCCTTCCACGATTTAGCTATTGTGGACATTGCTGCTATGAACATTGGGGTGCATATGGCCCTTCTCTTCACCACATCTGTATCTTTGGGGTAAACACCCAGTAGTGCAATGGCTGGATCATAGGGTAGCTCAATTTTTAACATTTTAAGGGACCTCCACACTGTTTTCCAGAGTGGCTGTACCAACTTGCATTCCCACCAACAGTGTGGGAGGGATCCCCTTTCTCCACATCCTCTCCAACAATTGTTGTTTCTTGCCTTGTCTATTTTTGCCATTCTAACTGGCGTAAGGTGGTATCTCAGTGTGGTTTTGATTTGAATTTCCTTGATGGCTAATGATTTTGAACATTTTTTCATGTGTCTGTTAGCCATTTGTATGTCTTCATTGGAAAAGTGTCTGTTCATATCTTCTGCCCATTTTTTGATTTATTTGTTTCTCGTGTATTGAGTTTGAGAAGTTCTTTGTAGATCTTGGATACCAGTCCTTTATCTGTAGTGTCATTTGCAAATATCTTCTCTCATTCCGTGGGCTGCCTCTTAGTTTTTCTGACTGTTTCCTTGGCTGTGCAGAAACTTTTAATTTTTTTTTTTAAGATTTTATTTATTTATTCGACAGAGATAGAGACAGCCAGCGAGAGAGGGAACACAAGCAGGGGGAGTGAGAGAGGAAGAAGCAGGCTCATAGCAGAGGAGCCTGATGTGGGGCTCGATCTCATAACGCCGGGATCACGCCCTGAGCTGAAAGCAGACGCTTAACCGCTATGCCACCCAGGCGCCCCAGAAACTTTTAATCTTGATGAAGTCCCATGAATTCATTTTATCTTTTGTTTCTCTTGCCTTTGGGGATGTATCATGAAAAAGGTTGCTTTGGCCGATGTCGTAGAGGTTGCTGCCTATGTTCTCCTCTAGAATATTGATGGATTCCTGTCTCACATCGAGGTCTTTCATCCATTTGGAGTTTATTTTTGTGTATGGTGTGAGAGAGTGGTCAAGTTTCATTCTTTTGCATGTAGCTGTCCAATTTTCCCAGCACCATTTATTGAAGAGACTGTCTTTTTCCCACCGGATGTTTTTTCCTGCTTTATCAAATATTAGTTGCCCAAAGAGCCGAGGGTCCATTTCTGGGCTCTCTATTCTGTTCCATTGGTCTCTGTGTCTGTTTTTGTGCCAGTACCATGCTGTCTTTGTGATCACAGCTTTGTAGTACAGCTCGAAATCCGGCATTGTGATGCCCCCAGCTTTGTTTTTCCTTTTCAACAGTTCCTTGGAGATTCGGGGCCTTTTCTGGTTCCATACAAATTTAAGGACTATTTGTTCCAGTTCTTTGAAAAATGTCATCGGTATTTTGATCGGGATAGCATTGAAAGAGTAGATTGCTCTGGGTAGCATGTGCATTTTAACTATGTTAATTCTTCCGATCCATGAGCATGGAATATCTTTCCATCTTTTTATGTCTTCCTCAATGTCTTTGAAGAGGGATTTATAGTTTCTAGAATATAGGTCCTTTACGTCTCTGGTTAAGTTAATTCCAAGGTAACGTATGGTTTTTGGTGCTATTGTAAATGGGATAGATTCCCTAATTTCTCTTTCTTCGGTCTCGCTATTCGTGTACAGAAATGCAACTGATTTCTGAGCATTGATTTTTTATCCTGCCACGTTACTGAATTGCTCTAGAACTTCTAATAATTTGGGAGTGGCTTCTTTTGGGTTTTCCATATAGAGTATCATGTCATCTGCGAAGAGAGACATTTTGACTTCTTCTTTGCCGATTTGAATACCTTTGATCCCTTTTTGTCGTCTGATTGCTGTTGCAAGGACTTCTAGTACTATGTTGAATAATAGTGGCGAGAGTGGGCATCCTTGTCGTGTTCCTGATCTTAAGGGAAAGGCTTCCAGCTTTTCCCCATTGAGAATAATATTTGCAGTAGGCTTTTCATAGGTGGCTTTTATGAGATTGAGAAATGTACCTTCTATTCCTACACTCTGAAGGGTTTTAATCAGGAAAGGATGCTTTATTTTGTCAAATGCTTTTTCGGCATCGATTGAGAGGATCATATGGTTCCTGAGTCTTTTCTTGTTGATATGATGTATCACGCTGATTGATTTGCAAATATTGAACCACGCTTGCATCCCAGGTATGAATCCCACTTGATCGGGATGGATAATCCTTTTAATGAACTGTTGGATTCTATTAGCAAGTATCTTGTTGAGGATTTTGGCGTCCATATTCATTAGGGAAATCGGTCTGTAATTCTCCTTTTTGAGGGGGTCTTTGCCTGGTTTGGGGATCAAGGTAATATTGGCCTCATAGAATGAGTTTGGTAGCTTTCCTTCTGTTTCTATTTTTTGAAATAGCTTTAGGAGAATAGGTATTATTTCTTCTTTGAATGTTTGGTAGAATTCCCCAGGAAAACCGTCCGGGCCTGGAGTTCTGTTATTTGGAAGGTTGTTTATCACTGACTCAATTTCTTCATCATTAATTGGCCTGTTTAAGAAATCAATTTCTTCCTGTTTCAATCTTGGTAGTTTATAGGTTTCCAGGTAGGATTCCATCTCTTCCAGATTGCTTAGTTTATTGGCATATAGCTGTTGATAAAAATTTCTAATAATCCTTCCAATTTCAATGGTGTTCGTCGTGACCTCTCCTTTTTCATTCATAATTTTAATATTCGGGTCCTTTCTCTTTTCTTTTGGATAAATCTTGCCAGTGGTCTGTCAATTTTATTGATTCTCTCAAAGAACCATCTTCTAGTCCTGTTGATCTGCTCTACTGTACTTCTGGTTTCTGCTTGATTGATTTCAGCTCTAATTTTGGTCAACTGCTTCCTCGTGTGTGGATTAGTCCTGTCCCTATGTTGCTGTTCCAGCTTCTTGAGGTGAGAATATAAAAACTGCATTTTAGATTTTTCTATTCTTTTGAGTGAGGCTTGGATGGCTATGTATTTCCTCCTTAGGACTGCCTTTGCAGTATCCCATAGGTTTTGGACTGTTGTATTTTCATTCTCATTGGTCTCCATAAATTGTTTAATTTGATTTTTGATTTCCTGGTTTATCGAGTCATTCCTGAGCAGGATGGTTCTTAGTCTCCAAGTGTTTGAGTTTCTTCCAAATTTTTCCTTGTGGTTGAGTTCCAATTTCAAAGCGTGTGGTCTGAGAATATGCACGGGATAATTTCAATCTTTTGGTATCGGCTGAGACCTGTTTTGTGTCCCAGAACATGGTCTATTCTTGAGAATTTTCCATGGGCATTAGAATAGAATGAGTATTCTTTGGTTCTGGGGTGTAGTGTTCTCTATATATCTATGAGGTCCAACTCGTCGAGTATGGCATTCAAAGCCTTTGATTCTTTGCTTAGTTTTTGCCAGGGTGTTCTGTCTATTTCTGAGAGTGGAGTGTTGAGGTCCCCTACTATTAATGTATTTTATTTATATGTCTCTTTATTCTGGTTAAGAGTTGCTTCTGTATCTTGCTGCTCCCCTGTTGGGGGCATATATATTTATAATTGTCATATCCACTTGTTGAATACTTCCTTTAAGAATAATATAGTGCCCTTCTGCGTCTCTAACTATAGTCTGTAGTTTAAAATCCAATTTATCTGATATGAGAATTGCTACCCCAGCTTTCTTTTGAGGTCCATTTGCGTGAAAGATGGTACTCCATCCCCTTACTCTCAGTCTGAATGCATCTTTGGGTTCGAAATGAGTCTCTTGTAGACAGCAAATGGATGGGTCATTTCTTTTTATCCAATCTGCAACCCTGTGGTGTTGTAGGGAGAATTTAAGCCATTAATATTAAGACTGAGTACTGAGAGATATGCTTTTAATGATGCCATGTTGCCAGTAAAGTCTTTGTTTGTATTGGCTGTGACTTTCTGTTCTGTATTACTCTTGGGGCCTTTTTACTTTTATAGAACCCCCCGCAATATCTCCTGTAGGGCTGGTTTCGTGGTTACGAAATTGGTTAGTGACTGTCGATTCTGAAATGTCTTTATTTCTCCATCAATTCTGAATGACAGCCTTGCTGGATAAAGGATCCTTGGCTGCATGTTTTTCTCTGAAAGAGCTTTAAAAATGCTCCCCCAACCCTTTCTCTCATTCCAGGTCTGTGTAGACAGGTCTGACGTAATTTTGATGCCTTTGCCTTGGTACGTGAGAAATTTCTTTGCCTTGGCCGCTTTCAATACTGTATCCTTGGATCTAATATTTGCGAAATGCACTATGACGTGACGTGGCGTAGGTTTGTCGTGGTTGAGCTTCGGAGGGGTCCTCTATGCCTCTTGGACACGAATGTTAGTTTCCCTTGCTAGATTAGGGAAGTTTTCAGCTACGATTTGTTCAAATATCTCTTCTAGACCTCTGTTTTTCTCCACCCCCTCGGGGATGCCGATGATTCTAACATTGGATCATTTCATTGAGTCAGTAATCTCCTGTAGCCAACAATCGTGGGCTTAGATTTTTTTAAAAGCATCTTCTATTTTCATTTTTCCTCTATTAACCCATCCTCCAATTCACTAACCCGTTCCTCTGCTTCTGTGACCCTGGCCCTCAGAGCCTCTAGTTTTGCCTGCATTTGGCTCATAGAATTTTTAATTTCTGTCAAATTCGCTCTCATTTCTGACTTTAGGGATTCTATATTCTCAGAAACCTTTTCGTTAATACTTTTTTCAATTCTGCTCATCAATTTGACCATCGTTACTCTGAATTCCATTTCTGATAATTTAGTTACATCCATATCCATTATTTCTGGGACAGAGGCCACAGGCTCACTGCCTTTTTTTTGCTGGGGGGGGGGCTTCTTCTTCTTGTCATTCTGATGAGGAGAGGTTGCGGGGTTGTCCAGAGCCCAAATTATTGACTGGGTCCCAGGCCGTGCCCCTTGTTTTATAGGGATCTTAGAGATGTGGGCTTCTTCTTTAAAGATTTTATTTATTTATTTATCTGAGAGAGGGAGGTAGACAGTCAGCAAGAACAGGAACAGAAGCAGGGGAGTGGGAGAGGAAGAAGCAGGCTCCCAGCGGAGGAGCCCGATGAGGGACTCCTTTCCGGAACGCTGGGATCACGCCCTAAGCCGGAGACAGGCACTCAATGACTGCGCCACCCAGGCGCCCGGGTTGTGGGCTTCTTGATTTTTCAGCCTGCCTTCTGTGTTCTGGGGGAGGGGCCTGCCGCACCGATACTCAGGCAACCCTGTTTGGGTAGAGTCTCCGTGTCCCCCGCGAGGGGGGATGGGGATGGGCATGCTGTGAGCCGGTATTTCCAGGCTTTTGTTCTCTGGCGGCTTTCCCTGGCGGTCGGCTATGCCTCTTCTGAGAGTCAGAGCAGCAGAGGCTGCATTGTCACAGAACAGAGGGATTGCGGCCCGTTCTCCACTGATGTTCTGGCCACTTTAACTCTGTTACTGTTGGTGCTGCTCAACCCTGCAGCGACCCGGGATGTGCGCACCAACCCGGCGTCCCTGCCCTCACTTCCAGGGCCGGCGCGTCTCTGTCCTTTGTGTTTCTAATGCCGCCAGCCACCGCCGCCCCGCGCGCTCCCGGGTCTCCTGGTCTCGGTCTATGCCCGGTGAGCACACCGCGATTCCGGTGTTCCGTGAGAAGCCTGGTGACGCGCGCACCCGGTTCAGGGTCTCAGTCTGCTGTTTCGCGGGTGCCGACCGCGAGTCCGCCCGCTCCCCCGTGCAGGTGGCCCGCCAGCCGCCAGCTGCCCCGCGCGCGCTCCGGGAGCTCCCGGTCTCAGTCTGGATCCCGTGAGCACACCGGGATTCCGGTGTTCCAGGAGATGCCTTGTGGCGCGCGTTCACGGCTCACCGGTCTCAGTCTGCTCTCTTGCGGTTGCGGTCCCTGAGTCTGCCCGCTCCCCCGTGCAGGTGGCTTCTGCTTCCCGGCGCCCAAACGCGGCGGCTCCCTCCCCCTTCCGTTTATCTTCCGATATCTGCGCGTTTTTATGGCACCCCTCTTGGTACCTCAATACTCAGTGCTGGAGATGTTCATTTGTAGAGATCCAGATGTATCTTCCTGCGTCTCAGGCTGATTCCGTGGTTATTTAGGCTGGTCTGTTACCTATCCAGCTCGACTCAGGGGACCGGCTGAAAAAGGGGTCCCCTACTCCTCCGCCATCTTAACTCCTCAGGAATTGTGAATTTTTAAATTGAGTTTGGAGAAATGAGTTAGGCCAACTTTAAAATGACTGTTCTCAAATTAAGCCCATATTTAAAGTATAAGACTTGGAAATTTAAGGTCCCTCAGAAAAAAAATATTTAGCACATTGGCTCCATTTGACTATTTTATGAAGATTTTTTAATCTTAGAACTAGGGTTGTCTTTTTTAAATTAATTCCGTTAAATGTGTATGAAATCATAATGCTAAAAACATACAGAGACAGCTCAGGGATTTTTCTTATTCCTTAGTGGGTCATGGTGCTGTATAAAAAGAGGAGCAATGTGGCACAGATTATTTTACAGTAAATGTTCACTCCCTGGCAGGATTTCTGGATTTCTGGGATGGCAATATGAAGAGTTTTCTTCCAGAATTGTGAATGTAAGGGAACCCTCTGTCACGGGCATGTGATCCAGAAAATTGTCTGAATACTTGCAACAATGATACCGAAGTCTCAGAAAATATTTAGTGAACTCTCAGTGTATCAGCTGTATTGGTCATTGTGACCTCTCAAGGCTGACCTGATTGATTTTTCTGAAATACAAGTAAACATCAGCATTGTCTCCTTTCTCCAAAAATGTGAATACAAATTCATGGTATGCACAAGAAACAAGTATTTAGAGGTCCCGAGTGTGTTTGTAGTGAGCATGAGCTCTGCAAAGTTAACATACAAAATGCAAGGCCAATAGCATATGGTGGTGCAAACCAAACTGAAAGATTACAGTCATTTAATGGGAAACATTCAATGCTTCTGGATGCACACTGATTATCAAATTCACCTGTTAGAAGAGTTTTATTATTTATTATCTAAAAACCAAGCTATGCATTACCAGTAGATAGCCCTGGAGACTGCAATCACTATGGAAGGATATTTGATAATATTTAAGTTTGCTGAATTGGGTGTGCGTTGAAAGGTAACAGCACTGCATGAAAAATTCTAGCTTTTTGTTTTTTTTAAGCTTGAGTTCATGCATGATTGCATACCAACTGGAAACATTATGCAGAACTAGTACTGCAAATACAGCCTAGGCCCTGCATATGGTCTTTTGACATGCTACCTTCTGTTATTCTGCTGAATTCATGACTCTGGAAGGCCCTAGATGCACTTTTAAGGAATTAGTGATCATAATGAAAATCACAGCCCTTATTCTCTGCTGCATGGGTTGAAATAAGCATGTATGGCCAAATGTAACAGGGCTGGGAGGAAAAATAATGCTTTGCCCTCAGGAATTTGACCCTATTTGAATTTTACTCATGCTTTAGAGGTCTATGGACTTTCCTACTGTTGAAAGAGTACAAATTCTAAATGATGGCTTCAGATAGAAAAACAGAAAAGCAGGCACTGCTTGGGTCAGCATTTTGAATGAACACTTGTTCTCTTCTTTGATTATTGAGAAGCTCAGCATCTTCTAAGTTCACAGGCAGAAGCTGTCATAATAATACATGAAGTGACTATAACCAATTAACCAGCACACAGTATGTATGTTTCCTATCAGGGTTTCATGCTTTACTAGCTATCCGTTTTCCTCTCCAATTTAAAAATCTATTTATGATTATAAGTAATCCTAAATCATGTGATCATGTGAGTATTTTTCTTCTAGAAATCTGTACAAATCTTAATGAACTAAATATATGGCCTAAATACACACACACACACACACACACACACACACACACAGTCTCCTGGAAGAATAAAATATTTATATCTTCTCTGATATCCCTTATGTAAGCAAAAGTAATTTAAAGAAACGGACAAGAAAATCTATTAAAAAATAATCTTGGAGATGTTATAAGAATATCTTCCAAATACAAGGGCATCTAGCTAAATTAAAGAAGTACAATGAGCAAAAACATTACCTTCCAGACTCTGAGAAGAATTTCTCTAAGAATTACAATGTCCTGAGAGCCTAAAGAAAAATCTCTAATTAGACGAGCGAGGTCTAGGGGGTATTTGAATGTCCTGGGAGAAGTGGAGAACATCCCTTTTGAAAATTCAGCTCCTCAAGGGTTTATTTCTGGGCCGTCTATTCCGTTCTATTAATCTATATGTCTTTTTTTGTATCAGTACCATACTGTTTTGATTACTACAACTTTGTAGTAGATCTTGAAATCTGGGATTGTGATGCCTCTAGGTTGTCATTCTTTTTCAAGATCTCTTTAGTTATTCTGGATCTTTTGTGGTTCCATACAAATTTTAGGATTATTTGTTCTAGTGAGAAATACTGTTGCTATTTTGATGGGGATTGCATTAAATATGTAGATTGCTTTGGGTAGTATGGACATTTTAACAATATTTATTCTTCCAGTCCATGAGAAAGGAGTATCTTTCCATTTGTGTTGTCTGTGACTTTTTTCATCAAAATTGTATGATTTTCAGTCAGGTCTTTCACTTTGTTTACATTTATTCCTAGGTATTTTATTATTTTTGGTGCACGTGTAAATGGGATTTTTTGTCTTAATTTCTCTTTCTGCTACTTCATTATCAGTATAGAAAAATGCCACAGATTTCTGTACTTTTTTTTTTTTTTTTGTATCCTGCAGCCTTTCTGAATCTGTTTATCAGTATTAGTAGTATTTTGGTAGCATCTTAGGTTTTCTATACATAATATCATGCCATCTACAAATAGTGAAAGTTTTACTTCTTCCTTACCAATCTGGAAGTTTTTTTATTTCTTGTCTGATTGTTGTGGCTAAGACTTCCAATACTAGAATGAATAAAAATGGTGAGAGTGGACATTCTCATCTTGTTCCTGAACTAGGGGGAAAGCTCTCACCATTTTTCACCATTGAGTATGATATTAGCAGTGGGGTTTTCATGTATAGCCTTTATTATGTTGAAATATATTTCCAGGGGCGCCTGGGTGGCACAGCGGTTAAGCGCCTGCCTTCGGCTCAGGGCGTGATCCCGGCGTTATGGGATCGAGCCCCACATCAGGCTACTCTGCTGTGAGCCTGCTTCTTCCTCTCCCACTCTCCCTGCTTGTGTTCCCTCTCTCGCTGGCTATCTCTGTTAAATAAATAAATAAAATCTTAAAAAAAAAAAAAAAAAAAAAAAAAAGAAATATATTTCCACTAAACTTAGTTTAAGGATTTTTATCATGAAGGGGGCTTTTTTTTTCATTCAGTATTTCTCTATTCTGTTCAAGAATATTTCCAGCACTCAATTCTCTTTATATTTCATGTTCTTAAAAAATTTTGAGAAGGCATCATTAAAAATTGTCATCTTTCACATTCATAATTTTTAATCTGATGTCAAACGTTGATTAAACAAGGATATATTAATATTTAGATCACTTCTATTTAAAAAGCAGATGTGACTTAATTTGGTTAATATGTAAGTAATAAAAGTGATAAATCTTACCATTTTTAGATGACAACATTCTTTCACTTGAAAATATTTTACTAAAAAAATAACTTAACAGATAAATTTATATTTCTTATAATCTGTGAATTTGGAGCCAATTATAAACCTGTTTCCTTATTTTCCCAGGGTAGAAATGCCCAAAACAAACAAAAATACAGAGCTAGACCAGTATTTGAATCTTAGTATAATAATGTTGAGTATCTATGAAATCATATAATTTCAATAGAAATTAATTCATGAAAAAGTACTGTTTCAAATTAAAATATGTGGTTTTATTATTCATATTACTATTATTATTTTGTAATAATGTTCCGTGCAGCGCTGTGAGTTGGCAACAGAAGGGAATCACATGAACGTCCTGCATCTGTGAAGGGCTCAATGGCTGCGGTAACTGATGGGCCTTCTGGAATGTTGTGCAGCACAAGGAGGCGCCTGCTCCAGACTCTGGAGGGGCCCCAGAGATGTGTTCCTTCACAACCAAAGGGCAGAGCAATAGGCATAGTACCATAAGCCCCATGCCCCTTTGGGGAAAAGTCTCCCAGCTCACCAGGATTTCGAGCAATGGATGAGAGGTGGTTTAAGGTCGCTTTTCTGATATTCATACAGATATGTGGATAGGGACTGTGCATTGGGCCAAGGCCGTTGGCAGGGTCCTGAGGGCAGTTTTGGGGAGGAGATGGGGATCCAGGTTCACATGGGAGCAGGAGTCTAGGAGGGAGCCCCGAGGAGCCCAGAGGCTGGTTTCTGGGATCTGGGTCCCTTTGTGCCACATCGGTGCCCTGGGTGCTGGGTCCCTGTGGCACCTGCGCTCACCCTGAGACAGCGCTGGACTTTGTTGGCAGTAGGGAACTCCTTCCTGTCCTTCAAGGAGGTGGGGCAGGGGATCCCATCGTTCAGCTCCTGCCCTGTCTCCCATGTGGAGCTCTGTAAAGACAGTGCCTGGCAGCCAGGCGGGAGGCCTCAGAGGTCTGGCTGGCTGCCTTTGCTGATCCTCAGACCCAGGAGACACCCTTGCAGACACACCACAGGCCAGGATGCACGCAGCTCCACCGTGGAGAGAAAAGTGACCCAGCTCGAGGGCCTTGGATTCACTCTGGCCCTGGTGAGAGGCACCTCAGGAATCCTCTTTCCACCCTGCCCACCGTGGCATCGGTGTGAACATGAAGGCATCCCCAGGGTATCCACTGCCCTGCAACCTCCTCCAGCCCAGGGCGGGACCTCCCCCACATACCCCTCTTTCCCTGAAACTGGGGGAATGGGGCTGCCCAGGGATGGCTCGGAGAGGTGGCCTGGCCTGGCCTAGGTCGCTCGGTATTACCTTCCGGCCCCTCCTGGCAAAGGCCCTGCGGCGTCGGGGGCGCGGGTTGAGCCAGTGTCTGCAGCATGTGAAAAGTCCCTCACCCTGGGGTTTCTGGAAGCCAGAGCCCCGGACAATGGGCACGCAGCAAGAGAACATCTTTCACTATCGACTGTCTCCAGCCAAGTGAGCCTGATACGGGACTGCACTACGATGTGGTTGCCTGGTGACCGGGGTTCCAAGTTCTGTTGGGGTCAGTTATCAGGGAAGTGACTTCACTTCCTGGGATCCCCTCCCTGAGTCCACACCTGGACTAGCACCTACACAAACAGTGCTCTGGGCTGCCGACTGCTCATCCCCTTTCTGCATGCCATGCCACATGCGTACCCAGTGACACCAACACACCCCTCTCCACAAGCCCCACGGAAGGTCTGGGTGCAGCCAGGGCCCCAGCTTAGAAACACCCCGGGCTCTGACGCAAGTCTCCATCTTCCCTGTTTTGGATCCCAGAGAAGCCGTTGTGCCTGTCAGGGATGGTCTGTGTCTTGCCTGTGCGATAGGGATTATTCCAGCATGTACTTCTTGCAGAAGTCCACAGGCATAGGTGGGATACCATCTAAGAAATTGGGGGAGTGGTGTCGTACGTAGGGAATAACTGCCACCACATTTTCTTCCTTTCTCACCTTCTCTGAGTCTGTAGCTCTTCCGATCCCACCCACAGTCCCTATTGTGTTGTGTGTGTAACTGTGCACATGTGTGTGCCCCAATACTCCTATTGTGCAGGCCCAGAAGATGACAGTCCCACCTAGGGTTTATGGGAAATAGCTTTCCCAGGTCTTAGGCTTTCTGATTTCCAAGGCCAATCCTGCAGAAGGCATTGGAACCTTGGCTTAGAGGGGCTGAGCCCACCCTTACCCCTAGACGCTGCCAGTTGTGTGTCACGAGCCATCCCTCCTTTCCTCTGGGTGTCATGCGGGCAGGGGTGCCGTCAGTGGGTTGCCCTGGCCTGGGCTCCTCCTCAGACAGGTACGTGCTGGGAAGCCTCCTGCCTGGGATGTCGATGTTTCTTCTCACCCCCATACCACCTCCAGGTCTACAGCCAGTTCCAAAACACAACCTCTTCCCGAGCTCCCAGTGAGTAACTAGGTTCAGCCAGGGCCCCAACGTTGAGGACACTCGGAGAGCTGGGTTCAGGCCTGGTTCTGCCTTCTTACCAGTCTGTGATTCTGGGCAAGGCACGGACCCTGCTGGGGTCTTCCCCTCGTTGCAGAGGCTGCCTGTTACGTAACTGATTTTATTTCATTTGAAAGATTTTCTATGTTGGTTTGAGAGACAGAATGTGGGGGGTGGGGAGGATAGAGGGAGAGGGGAGACAGAATCTCAAGCCGACTCTGTGCTGAGTGTGATGCCCAATGCTGGTCTTGATCCCAAGACCCTGAGTTCGTGACCTGAGTCCAGATCACGAGTAGGAGGCTTAAGCAACTGAGCCACCCAGGCACCCTGGCAAAAGAACACTGTCGATATATTTCCAGGCAATGCAGGGAAGTGACTAGTGCAAGAGGGAAGACAAACATGGGGGACTCTGTATTTCCCTAACTTACCGCCTAAAGAGATTTCATTTCTAGTCTACGGGTCAGGGATGAAGAATACAGGCGAAGCTCAGCCATTTCCATGAGTTGGAGACAGAAAGATGGAAGTTTGGAGAAGTCAATATAGCTGTGGTTTACAGTACAGAATACTGAGGAGAGCTGCACAGAGAAAGAGGACCTCAGAAAGCCATCTAGGATCACTTTTGAGTTTTCATGGAATTCCTCAGTAGGGCACGTGTGTGAGGAACCTATGTGGTGTGGGGAAAATCATAGCCCAGGGGAAGCAGAGAGGAAAATGTCACTAGCCTTCACACACAATCAGGAAAAGTCTGTGCTACCAGCAGCAGGCAGAGTGGAAAACCTCGTAATTCGTGGGACATTGCAAAGAGAGCTCAGAATACCAACAGAACAATAGCAAAATACATTGAAGACTACTGTGATACCACCTAACAAACCTTTGGAAAGCTAGTCTGGAAGGATAAAATCGTCTTCCAGGAACCTACCTCACCATCAGAACAATCCTCAAGAGTATGTGTAGAAATATAAGCCATAGTTAATATCTAACAATTAAAATTCACAATACCTGTCTTCCAACAAAAGATTACGAGGATGCAAAGAAGGAGAAGAGTTCACTTCGTACTGAGGAGAAAGATTAAACAATAGAAACCTACCCAGAAATGAAAAAGACGATGGAAGTATTGCACATGGACATTCAAACAACTGTTAGAAAGACGTTTTATATACGTAAGAATGTACACAAAGGATGAAGTGAAACAGAGATATAGGAAATATGAAAACAAGGAAAACCCAACTTCTGGAGCTGAACAGTGGCACGTCTAAGATGAAAAATGTAGTAGATGGGCTTTCTTTCCCGTTAGACACTAAATAGCAAAAAGAGAGCGAGAGACAGAGAGAGAGAGAGAACTTGAATGTATGATCATAGCAGTTGTCCAGAATAAAGCAGAGAAAAGGAAGGGTGCAAACCACGCCCTGCACACAAACACTAGAGTATGTGTGAGCTTTGTAGCAATTTCAAGTGGCCTGGTAGATACGAAATTGGCTGAGGTACAGAAAAAAACTGTTTGAAGAAGTAATTCTGATTGTTATCTGAATTGTATGAACCCTCTACACCCATATTTTTAAGAATTCAGGAATCCAGGCAACAAAAACCCCAAACATAAGGATCATGAAAAAAAACCTCCTTATCAACCTACATCCCAATAAAATTGCTTAAGACCAATGATAAAGAAAAAATCTAAAAAGCAGATGGAGATGAGTCCATTGCATTACCTGTCACGTCCCTAATTCTGTAGATGGTCTCTGTTTCTTTCTGGTCTGTGTTACTCTTGGAGTCTGTCTTCAATTACAGGATCCCCCTTCCTATTCTTGCAGGGTGGTTTAGCGGCCAAATCCTTTGAGTTTCTTTCTGTCCTGGAAGCTCTTTATCTCTGCTCCTATTCGGAATGACTCCTTGCTGGGTAAAGCGTTCTTGGCTGCATGTTTTTCTCACTTAGTACCATGACTCAATCACACCAGCCCTTTCTGGTGTGCCAGGACTCTGTGGATAGGTATGTGGCTAGTCTAACGTGCTTACCCCTGTCGGTGAAGATCCTCTTGTCTCAAACTGCTTTCAGGATTTTCTCTTTCTGTCTGAAATTGCAAACGTCACTAGTATATGTTAGGGTATTCCTCTATTCTTATGGATTTGGGGAAGAGTCCTCTCTACCTCTTGGACTTGAATGCCTGTTTCCCTCCCAGATTAGGGAAGTTCTCAGCTACGATCTACACAGATAGATCTTCTGTCCCTCTGTGTCTTCTCCCTCGGGGCCAGAAGTAATTCCAATATTGTTTCCTTTTGTGGCATCACTGATTTTTCGACTCCTCCACCCATGGTCCATTCGTTGGCTTTCTCTCTTTTCCTCAGCTTCCTTCCTTTCCATCAGCTTGTCTTTGGTGTCACTGACTCTGTCTTCTCCTCATTGACCCTAGCCATTAGAGCATGCACATCCAATGTAGACTGCATCTCAGTTAGAGCCTTTGGAATTTGGGCCTGATTCGATTTCATTTCTGCACTATGAGAGTCTCTCGTGTCATTTATACTTTTTTCAAGCCCAGCTAGCAACTTTGTAATTGTCATCCTGAGTTCCAGCTGTGACTTCTTACTTAAAACCCTATGCATTAGATCAGTGGCAGAGAGTGTTACCTCTGGCTCTTTTTTTTTTTTTTTTTTTTTTTTTTTGCTGTGAATCCCTCCCTCTAGTCACTTTTCCCAGAGAAGAATGGATGGGGGAGAGAGAGATTAGGATCTCACGGGGTGGACAAAACAGGGTGAGCCACATGGTCCCGAGTATCTTTTGGTCTGTGTGTTGGAAGTCACTAAATCCCAAAATTGTAAAGAAAGCCAAACTCATATTATACAGAAATCAAATTGAATGTAGCGACAGGAATCCAAAAATGAAGAAAATATGTATAAAATGTCAATGTAAAAAATGAAAGTTAAGAAAAGATTGAAAATTGAAGTGTTGCTAAAATTAAAAAAGGTAGTTGGAAAGGGAAAAAAAAAAACGAAATGGAAAATTTTGAATGGAGAGAGAAATGAATCATGAGAAAAAGCCTCGAGCTCTAGGTGCTATTTTCCCCTAGCGCTGGAGTTTGGCCGTCCTCTTTGGTCTGTAAACTTGCTGTTCACTTGTTCTTTCACCTCGTTTTCGGGGGGGCAGGGGCCCAGTGCGCTGATTCTCAGGTGATTTTGCCTGGACGGGGATGCACTGCCCCCGTCAGGGGGCCCGGTGGGGCTCAGGGTCAGCTGGTTGTTCTGTGTGCCTTGTGTGCCCAGAGGGCTTTCCTCACCTCTTGAGAGGGTGAGAATAAAAACGGCTGCCCGCATCTGTAGGCGTGGAGGTGTGATGCTGTTGTGCGCCAAGTTCTGTAGACTTCTGCGGTGCTCCCCACACCAAAGCTCCTTGGGGAAGGCAGAGGGTCACAGCATTCCTGTCCTTTGCAGGGCTCCCAGATGGAGAGCTTCTGATCAAGTGGACTCCCCGTCAAGTGACTTCGTGCAAGGAGAGGGATCTCTCCCTTCTCCTCACTTGTGTCTGCAGCAGGAAGCGTAGGCACTGCTGTCACAACAACTGAACTGGAGGGTTATTAAGAATTGGGGCTGGCAGGGGCAGGGGGTCACTGCTGGAGGAGCCTGAGTGGTGTGGAGGGGCTATGCCCAGTGCCAAAGCCGCCGGTTGAGGCTCTGTCCATCCTGCAGCTTCCATGAGCACCCAGTGTGCTTTGGAAATGAGGAGGTTGTGGAATATAGGTGAGGTTCAGTGGGGTGGAATCCGCAGCTGACGACCAGGAAGGAATTCTCGAGACGTCTTTGGTGCAAAATTGGTGGTTTATGACAGGACAGGTGGCAGAAAGAGCTGCTGCCCTGGCTTGTGAGGGCTGGCTGATGATAGACTATGGGGTTGGGGGAAGGTAAGGAAAAAGGGAGGTTGAGATAATACTTGCATATGTTAAAGAAGACTCACAAGGTACAGAGGCCCTGCCATTGTCTAGGGAAGGTGGTTTTGCCCTCTAGCAAGGCATGAACATTGAGACGGTTGGGAACTTCCTGGAGGCTGCAGATTATAAGGACATTTCGTTGTATCTGCTTTCCCTTCAGGAAGCTAAGTTATTGATAGAAATGCTTGGTTCTTGTAAACTGCTAAGACATTGGGAAACTGAGGGAGACTTAAGTCTTGCAGGATTGTGGTGTCTATAGGTTAACTCTTTCTTTGTCCTTTAGGGCAGCCAGGAGTGCCTGAGGAATGTCACGTACACCCCATGGTGGGGGGTGGGGGTGGGGTGTCAGTTCCAGCTTTTTCCTCAGCTAGCCTTCTCTTCCCTCCTCAGTAAAGGTCCCTCCTGTTCACAGAGGTTCAAGCAGTTCTTGCTGTTGCCATCTAGTGGACATATGGATGAACACATTCAGGTCATGTCTGTGACTCACTGACCTGAGCTGCCATGAGAGGTTGGTTCCTTCCTGGGAGGAGAGGGCCCAAAAAGGATGGACCCGGAGCAAGCAGACAAGTGTGGCCCGGCCGACGCCCCTCTGTTGGCCTGGAAGCAGGACCTGGTTGCTCTACTTAGAAGCTGAGTTCTAGAGCAGGAGGGGCTGGAGTGGCTGGGGTGTGTCCTGGGACGGGGTCTGGATGAGGGGTGTTCCAGGGCGGGGTGTGTGTGTGTGTGTGTGTGTGTGTGTGTGTGTGTGTGTGTGGTGGGGCAGGGATGCTTGTGGAGGGAGGATCCATGAGGGCGGTATGGACAGGCTCTTCCCTGCTTCACGGGTCCCGCCCAGGTAGCCTGATGGCCTCACTGCTGGCTTGTCTTCCTCATGATTTCAGGGTTCCTCTCTAGTCTCCGGGGACCCTCCTTTCCCGAGCAAGGCTCCACGGAAAGAAAGAGAGTATAGATAGAGGACCCTGCAGCCAATACTGCAACAATGGGACTAAAGTGTGTTCCAGAAATTGTGCTTTTAGGAAACAGTCCTAAAGCCAAAGAGATTTACGGCACATTGTACCCTTCACTTTAAGGATGAGACTCAAAGAATTGGAGAGGTCTCAATTGTTCGGCAGGTGGTGCTGCTGAGTAAATGATGTGTAGCCCCTGAAAATGCAGAAGGGGACAGGAGAGGAGTAGCAGTGCCTGTCCACTGTGGGGACCTCAGGCCGAACAAGAGCCCAGCTGTGAAACCCTCCCTGCCCCACCCTGTCCCACACACAGGCAAACCCCTCCCCCGCACACACTCACCCATACACTCCGAGAGAAAGGACTGGAAGAGGGACGCCATGCGTTATGGGCTATCATGGTAGAAGGTAGAAGGAATGTGTCTTCCTTTCTTCATATTTACATCACTATTTTACTAACAAAACGTAATCTGGCTAAAACCTTAGAGAACCTTTTAATTACCTAATATGTTTGTAATAAAGAGGAAGATTTAATATGCAGTCTCAATATTTTTATAATATGCACATTAGAATCATTGAAACCTGGCCTATCCTGGAAAATGAAAGATTTTGCAGGTGTCTCATGGACCCAGGTATTTCTGGCTCTTGGGTCACACTTACAAAAGGGAAGCCTATCCCAGATCATGAAAACATTTCATTTTGGGGCTTCACCTGCGCAGTATTGTATCAGGAATATTCCTTTGTAGTAAAATGGTGGGGTTTTTTTTGTTTCTGTTTTTGTGTGTTTGTTTGTTTGTTAAGAGAAAGAAACCTGAAAAAAATAAATGAATCACTCATAGGTTACGTAGCTAGATAGAAAAAGGCCACACTGTCTGATCCCACACACATGAAAACCCAGAAGAAGTAACTCACAGAGGCAGAGAGGGGAGCTGTGCCTGCAGGGACTGTGCTGAGAGAATGAGCAGTATCTGACGAGTGGCACGGGAGTCTCCTGGAGGGAAATATTGTAGAAGGACAAGGTTGTGAAACACTCTGTATCGAATGACACCTGGATGTACAATTTAAAAGGATCAGAGTAAAATTCCATGAAAACTCAATTTATCTTTATTTATAGACCAGAATATATTAAGCTATGAAATAGGTGCATGAACAATGCAAAAATTAGAAACACTGGAATGACAGGGGAGGGAAAGCCATCCTTTGGGGATTCAGCGAGCAGGAACTGCTGCTCCGGGGCCGAGGCCAGTTGCTCCACTGAGAGAAATGGTTGCCAGCACCCTCCGGCAACCCCGATAATTGGTGCTGTAGCCTGCTTGGACTCCGGGGCTGCCAAAGGTGCAGGTGGCTCTTGAAGCTGCTGACAGGGAGTGAGAGCTCTGTGTATATCCTCCGCTGGCTCTGACAGGGCAAGGGGCATCAGGAGCCCTTCAGGGACCTCCATAGCTAGTGCTGCAGCGTGCGCGGGCGCCCAGGCTGCCATAGATGCCAGTGGCTCTTGCAGCGCATGACCGTTCATCAGGGCTGTGAGTGTAACCTCCGTTGGCTCTGACAGGGCAGGTGGCATCAGGGGCCCTTCAGGGACCTCCATAGCTAGTGCTGCAGCGTGCGCGGGCGCCCAGGCTGCCATAGATGCCAGTGGCTCTTGCAGCTCATGACCGTTCGTCAGAGCTGTGAGTGTAACCTCCGTTGGCTCTGACAGGACAGGTGGCATCAGGGGCCCTTCAGGGACCTCCATAGCTAGTGTTGCAGTGTGCGCGGGCACCGAGGCTGCACAAGGTGCAGGGGGGTCTTCAAGCTCCCGACAGGGAGTCAGAGCTGTGAGTATATCCTGCCGTGGCTCTGAAATGGGAGGTGTCATCACGGGTTCTTCAGGGACCTCCATGGCTGGTGCTGGGGCCTGCTGAGGCTCCTGGCTTTCCAAAGGCGCAGGTGACTCTTGCACGTCCTCACGGTGGATCAGATCTCTGACCACCAGCTGCACTGGGCCCGACATGGCAGGTGACGTCCCTGCTCTTTTGAGTTGCTGAGCTCCAGCAAGTGTTGGGATTTTCCAGCTCAGGCTCTGAAGCTGCAGCAGGCACCACAGTGGGAGCTGGGACTAGCTTTCGGCGCGGTTCCGGATCTCGCTCTGGAGCTGCTGCTGTCGCTCCAAGAAGAGAAAGTATGGTCATCATGATTGTCTTTCCATGTCCCTTCCAAATGAAGGCAACTTTGCCCACCACTCAATATTGTTTGAGTCTAAGAACCCGTCCCTGGGTGGTCTCCCCAAACTGTAGCCCATGGGGACAGTGATCTGAGACCACTCCTTGCTCCCAGGCACACTGCAGTCTGTGGAGGCTTGCTCTGTGTGGCCCACTCTCTCCCCTCCACAGCCCTCCATCAGTCACCCCCAGTCCTCCTCACCCCCAGCCTCCGGCTCAGCGGGCTCGAGGTGTCGCAGCCGAGAGAGGAGGAGCCAGGCACGTTGCTCCAGGTCTGAGCCTGGCACGTTGAGCCCTACGTATGCCAGTAGTGTCTTTAGGCAGGGAAATTCTGGGGGCTGGAAGAAATCTTCAGGGTAGTGGCCCAGCCAGGTGCCCAGGATGGAGGAGATGGCCCTGGGGACAGACAGGTGGGCAGAGGAGTCAGAGGACAGGGCACCTCCCACACGGATGCCCCAGGGAACCCCTGTGGGAACCTGGGCCCCTGGGTCCCCGGCTCCCGGCTGTCAGAGCCCATTCCTACTCCATGTCCACCTTTGGGCTGACCCAAAGCCTCTGTGAGTGGGAGCCCTTGACCCCTGGTGTGACCATTTTTGTCCTCCAAGCGGAAGCTGGACGCCCTGCTCAGTCTCCCTGCCCACTTGCCGTGTGACTTCCACTGCATGTGGGCAGGGAGGGGTGGCGTGTCTGCCGTGGTGTTTGCCCTCAGGGCACACTAGTGCTCTGTGACTGTCCAACCAAGGAGGGAACAAAGGGACTCTGTCCCATCCCTGGCCTTCCCAGGACCCTCCCGATACCTCCCACTTCCCCTCCCGTGCCTACGTGCTGCCTCGTTCAGTAGGTGCCAGGAGAGGGTGTCCTTCCGTGGACGCTAATCTCCCACTGGGTGGGGGACGTCCAGTCCCCGAGCTCTCCCTGGGTCTCCTGAGTACCTGCTGAGCACCCAGTGTCGACGTTCCACCAGATGTGTGGAAGCCATGCCCTTTGTTCTGGGTCCCAGGATTGGGGTAGAGACAGGGCTGGGAGGCGGCGGGGATGGGGAATGACTCTGTTAGGGGCTGAGGCTGCCCTCCAGCCCCCTCTGCTCTCCCACAGTGCCCACAGCCCACCCAGGGCTCCTCAGGACCCCTTTCCTCTTCTGCAGAAGCAGCCCTCAGACCTGGACCCTCTCACAGGAATTGCAGATGTGTGGGATGAGGGTCCAGCAGCCCCCAGAACACAGTCCCCTCACTGCCCTCTCGAAGAAGGAAGGGCCCTCTGCATTAGCCAAAGCTCACTCACATGCCCCGCTGCTCGCGGGCTCCGCCGATCTCGTCCCAGGAAGATAGGACGCATCCGTAGCTAGAGGAGGCCAGAGGGGTGGGGGGGCGATCAGATGAAATGCCCTGTTACCCCCTCCCTCTCATCATACCTAGGGTCACTGTCTGACTGCCGACTAGAATGGAGCGCTAACCGTAACCCTAGATCGGCCACCAAGGGGCCCCTCCCAAGGGGTCTGGCGCCGCAACGCCAGGGATTGGGGACCCCCGAGCCCCATTGCCGCACTCACACTGCCACCCCGCCACCACCTGGGCCGCTAGGGGCGCCACCGGTCATTCAGGGCGGGAGAAGGGGCAGGGCCCTCCAAGCCCCCTTCGACCTTCGAAGGCCCCGCGCCCCAAAACGCTTGGGCCCACGCTCCCGCTCACCAGCGCCCTCAACTCGGCCCGCTCCTCCGCTCACCGTGCAGCTGGAGAAGCAGGAATGCTGGCCTCCTGGGGGCTAACCCTAACCCTAGGTAGGCCCTCGAGGGGCCTATTCAAGGGGCCTGGCGCCGCAACACCGGGGATTGGGCACCCCCGAGCCCCAGCGCCGGACTCACCCTGCTGCCCCACCGCCACTTGGGCCGCTAGGGGTGCGGCCGGTCATTCAGGGCGGGAGAACAGGCAGGGTCCTCCGAGCCCCCGATTACCTTCGAAGGCCCCCTGGGCCAAAACGCTTGGGCTCACGCTCCGCCTCGACAGTGCCCTCACCTCGACCCGCCCCTCCACTCGACGCAGAGCAGGCGGATCAGGCCTGCTGGCCTCCTTGGTGCTAACCCTCACTCTAGGTCGGCCCCCGGGGGGCCCCTCCCAAGGGGCCTGGGGCCCAAATGCCTGCGATTGAAGACCCCCGAGCCCCAGCGCCGAGCTCTCCGTGCCGCCCCGCCGCCACCCGGGCCACTAGTGGTACCGCTGGTCATTCAGGGCCGGAGAACGGGCAGGGCCCTCCGAGCCTCCTGGGACCTTCGAAGGCCCCTGGAGCCAAAACGCTAGGGCCCACGCTCCCCCTCGTGAGCGCAATCACCTTGGCCCGCCCCTCCGCTCGCCGCACCGCTGGCGGATCGTGCCTGCCGGCCTCCTTGGGGCTAACACTAACCCTAGGTCGGTCCCCGAGGGGCACCTCACAACTGGTCTGGCGTAGCAACACCGGGGATTGGGGACCCCGGAGCCCCAGCGCCGGACTCACGCTGCTGCCCCGCCGCCACCCTGCGCTCGGGGCGCCGCCGGTCATTCAGGGCGGGAGTACGGGCAGGGCCCTCCGAGCCCCCGAAGACCTTCGAAGCCCCCCCCCCCCCGCGCCAAAACGCTTGGGCCCACGCTCCCGCTCTCCAGAGCCCTCACCTCGGCCCACCCCTCCGCTCACTGCACAGCCGGCGGATCAGGGCTGCCGGCCTTATAGGGGCTAACCCTAACCCTAGGTTGGCCCCCGAGGGGCCTATCCCAAGGGGTTTCGCACCAAAACGCCAGGGATTGGGGACCCTTGAGCTCCAGCGCCGGATTCACCGTGCCGCCCCGCCGCCACCCGGGCTGCTAGGGGCGCCCCCGGTCATTCAGGGCGGGAGAACGGGCAGGGCCCTCTGAGCCCACAGCAAACTTCGAAGGCCCCCCGCGCAAAAACGCTTGGGCCCAAGCTCGCTCGCCAGCACCTTCATGTCGGCCCGCCCCTCTGCTTGCGGCACACCCGGCGGATCCGGCCTGCCGTCCTCCTGGGGCTAACCCTCACTCTAGGTCGGCCCCTGGGGGGCCCCTCCCAAGGGGCCTGGCGCCCAAACGCCAGGGATTGGGGAACCGAGACGGAGCGCCGGACTTTACCCGCAGCCCCATGGGGTCTTGGGCCGCCATGCCGGGGATCCTGGATGTCGTAGCCTCAGGGCCGGACTCACCCTGCAGCCCCCTGGCACCCGGGCTGCTAGGGGCGCCGCCGGTCATTCAGGCAGGAGAAGGGGCAGGGCCCTCTGAGCCCCCGACCTCCTTCGAAGGCCCCCGCGCCAAAACCTGTGGGCCCGCGGTCCCGCTCGCCAGCTCCGTCCCCTCGGCCCGCCCCAACGCGCACCACACAGCCAGGGGATTGGGCCTGACGGCCTCCTGGGGGCTAACGCAAACCCTAGGTGGGTCCCCAAGGGGCCCATCCCAAGGGGCTTGGCGCCCCAACGCCGGGGATTGGGAACCTCCAAAGCCCAGCGCTGGACTCACCCTGCAGCCCCCCGCCACCCGGGCCGCTTGGGGCGCCGCCGGTCATTCAGGGCGGGAGAACAGGTAGGGCCCTCCGAGGCCCCAGCAAGCTTCGAAGGCCCCCTGCGCCAAAACACTTGGGCCCACGCTCCCGCTCTCCAGCGCCCTCCCCTCGGCCCGCCCCCCTGCTCCCCACAGCGCCGATGGATCCTGCCTGCCGGCCTCCTGGGGGCTAATCCTAACCCTAGTTCGGCCCCCAAGGGGCCCCTCCCAAGGGGCCTGGCACCGCAACCCCGGGGATTGGGACCCCCGAGCCCCAGCGCTGGACTCACCCTCCGCCCCACCGCCACCCAGGCCGTTATTGGCGCTGCCGACCATTCAGAGCGGGAGAACGTGCAGGGCACTCGGAGCCCATGACGACATTTGAAGGCCCCCCGCACCAAAATGCTTGGGCCCACGCTCCAACTCCTCAGCGCCCTCAGCTAGGCCTGCCCCTCCGCTCGCCTCACATCCAGCAGATAGGGCTTGCCGGCCTCCTGGGGGCTAACCCTAACTCTAGGTAGGCTCCTTAGGGGCCCCTCGCAAGGGGCCTGGCGCCCCAACGCCTGGGATTGGGGACCCAAGACCCAGCGATGGACTCACCCTCCGCCCCACCGCCACCCGGGCCGTTATTGGCGCTGCCGGTCATTCAGGCGGTAAAAGGGGCAGGGCCCTACAAGTCCCTGACGACCTTCGAAGGCCCCTCCCGCGCCAAAACCTGTGAGCCCACGGTCCTGCTTGCCAGCTCCCTCCCCTGGCCCGCCGCAACAGGCGCTACACAGCCAGGGGATTGGGCCTGATGGCCTCCTGGGGGCTAACCCAAACCGTAGGTGGGTCCCCGAGGGGCCCATCCCAAGGTGCTTGGCATCCCAACGCCAGGGATTGGGGACCCGAGACCCAGCGCCGGATTCACCCTGCAGCCCCCCACCCCCTGGGCCGTTAGGGGGCCCGCCGGTTATTCAGGGGGGGAGAACGGGCAGGGCCCTCTAAGCCCCCAGCGACCTTCGAAGGCCCCCTGCGCCAAAATGTTTGGGCCCAGGCTTCTGCTCGCCAGCGCCCTCACTCCGCCCGCCCCTCCACTCTCCGCACAGCCGGCATTTCGGGCCTGCCGGCATCCTGCTTGCTAACCCTAACCCTAGGTCAGTCCCCGAGAGGCCCCTTACAAGGGGCCTGGGGCTGCAACGCTGGGGATTGGGGACCCCCGAGCCCCAGGGCCAAACTAACACTGCTGCCCCTCCACCACCTGGGCCACTAGGGGCGCTGCCGCTCATTCAGGGCAGGAAAACTTACAGGGCCCTCCCAGCCCCCCCCGACCGTCCATGCACCCGCTCCCCAAAGCGCTTGGGCCCACGTTGCCACTAGTCAGCGCCCTCACCTCAACCCGCCCCTCCGCTCGAAACACAGCAGGCGGATCGGACCTGCCTTACTCCTGGAGGCTAATCCTAACCCTAGGTCGGTCTCCGAAGGGCCCATCCCAAGGGGCTTGGCGCCCCAACGCTGGGGATTGGGAACCTCCGAACCCCAGCGCTGGACTCACCCTGCAGCCCCCGCCACCTGGACCGCTAGGGGCGCAGCAAGTCATTCAGGCTCGAGAACGGGTAGGGCCCTCCGAGCCTCTGGCGAGCTTCGAAGGCTCCCTGCGCCAAAACACTTGTGCCCACGCTCCCACTCACCAGCGCCCTCCCCTCGGCCCGCCCCTCCCCCGCCACACCTCCCATGGATCCTCCCTGCCCGCCTCGTCAGGGCTAATCCTAAACCTAGGTCGGCCCCCAAGGGGCTCCTCCCAAGGGGCCTGGCACCACAATGCCAGAGATTGGGGACCCCCGCCCCAGCGCTGGACTCACCCTCCGCCCCACCGCCACCCGGGCCTTTATTGGCACCGCTGGTCATTCAGGGCGGGAGAATGTGCAGGGCACACCGAGCCCCTGGCGCATTTCGAAGGCCCCCGCGCCAAACTCTTGGGCCCCCGCTCCCACTCCTCACTGCCCTCAGCTCAGCCTGCCCCTCCGCTCGCTGCACATCCAGCAGATCGGGCTTGCAGGCCTCCTGGGGGCTAACCCTAACTCTAGGTGGGCTCCTTAGGGGCCCCTCGCAAGGGGCCTGGCGCCCCAACGCCTGGGATTGGGGACCCGAGACCCAGCGCTGGACTCACCCTCTGCCCCACCGCCACCCAGGCCATTATTGGCGCCGCCTGTCATCAGGGCGGCAGAACAGGCAGGGCCCTCTGAGACCCCAGCGACCTTGGAAGGCCTCAGGCGCCAAAATGTTTGGGCCCAGGCTCCGGCTCACCAGCGCCCTCACTCCGCCCGCCCCTCCACTCGCCGCACAGCCGGCATTTCGGGCCTGCCGGCATCCTGCTTGCTAACCCTAACCCTAGGTCAGTCCTCGAGAGGCCCCTGACAAGGGGCCCGGGGATGCAAGGGTGGGGATTGGGGACCCCAGTGCCCCAGGGCCGGACTAACACTGTTACCCCTCCACCACCTGGGCCACTAGGGGTGCTGCCGCTCATTCCCAGCGGGAGAACGGGCAGGGCCCTCCAAGCCCCCTTCGACATTCGATGGCCCCCTGCCCCACAGCGCTTGGGCCCACGTTCCCACTAGTCAGCGCCCTTACCTCAACCCGCCCCTCCGCTCGAAACACAGCAGCCGGATCGGACCTGCCGGCCTCCTGGGGGCTAACCATACCCCTTGGTCGGTTCCCGAGGGGCCCCTCCCAAGGGGCCATGCGCCGCCATGCCTGGGATCCTAGACGTCCTACCCCAGGGCCGGACTCACCCTGCAGCCACCCGCCACCCGGGCCGCTAGGAGCGCCGCCGGTCATTCAGGCGGTAGAAGGGGCAGGGCCCTACAAGCTCCTGACGACCTTCGAAGGCCCCCCCGCGCCAAAACCTGTGGGCCCACGGTCCCGCTCGCCAGCTCCCTCCCCAGGCCCGAAGGAATGCCCGCTACACAGCCAGGAGATTGGGCCTGATGGCCTCCTGGGGGCTAAGCCAAACCCTAGGTGGGTCCCCGAGGGGCCCATCCCAAGGTGCCTGGCGTCCCAACGCCAGGGACTGGGGACCCGAGACCCAGAGCCGGATTCACCCTGCAGCCCCCCACCCCCTGGGCCGCTAGGGGGCCCGCCGGTTATTCAGGGGAGGAGAACGGGCAGGGCCCTCTGAGCCCCCAGCGACCTTCGAAGGCCCCCCGTGCCAAAATGTTTGGGCCCAGGCTTCTGCTCGCCAGCGCCCTCACTCTGCCCGCCCTTCCACTCGCCGCACAGCCGGCATTTCGGGCCTGCCGGCATCCTGCTTGCTAGCCCTAACCCTAGGTCAGTCCCCGAGAGGCCCCTTACAAGGGGCCTGGGGCTGCAACGCTGGGGATTGGGGACCCCCGAGCCCCAGGGCCAAACTAACACTGCTGCCCCTCCACCACCTGGGCCACTAGGGGCGCTGCCGCTCATTCGGGGCAGGAGAACTCACAGGGCCCTCCCAGCCCCCCCGACCGTCCATGCACCCGCTCCCCAAAGCGCCTGGGCCCACTTTGCCACTAGTCAGCGCCCTCACCTCAACCCGCCCCTCCGCTCGAAACACAGCAGGCGGATCGGACCTGCCCTACTCCTGGAGGCTAATCCTAACCCTAGGTCGGTCTCCGAAGGGCCCATCACAAGGGGCTTGGCGCCCCAACGCTGGGGATTGGGAACCTCCGAACCTCAGCACTGGACTCACCCTGCAGCCCCCCGCCACCCGGGCCGCTAGCGGCGCCGCCAGTCATTCAGGGTCGAACGGGTAGGGCCCTCCGAGCCCCTGACGACATTCGAAGGCCCCCAGCACCAAAACGCTTGGGCCCACGCTCCCACTCCTCAGCGCCCTCAGCTCGGCCTGCCCCTCCGTTCGCCGCACATCCTGCAGATCGGGCTTGCCGGCCTCCTGGGGGCTAACCCTAAGTCTAGGTGGGCTCCTGAGGGGCACCTCCCAAAGGGCCTGGCGCCCAAACTCCAGGGATTGGGGACCCGAGACGGAGCGCCGGACTGTACCCGCAGCCCCCCGCCACCTGGGCCGCTAGGGGCGCCGCCGGTCATTCAGGTGGGAGAACGGGCAGGGCCCTCTGAGCCCCAGCCCACCTTCGATGGCCCCCCCCCCCGCCCCAAAGCGCTTGGGCCCACGTTCCCACTAGTCAGCGCCCTCACCTCAACTCGCCCCTCCGCTCGAAACACAGCAAGCGGATTGGACCTGCCGGCCTCCTGGGGGCTAAGCTGAACCCTAGGTGGGTCCCCGAGGGGCCCCTCCCAAGGGGCTTGGCGACCCAACGCCGGGGATTGGGAACCACTGAACCCCAGCGGTGGAATCAGCCTGCAGCCCCCCGCCACTCTGGCCGCTAGGGCCGCCGCCGGTCATTCAGGCGGGAGAAGGAGCAGGGCCCTCCTAGCCCCTGATGACCTTCGAAGGCCCCCGCGCCAAAACGGTTGGGCCCACGCTCCCACTCCTCAGCGCCCTCAGCTCGGCCTACCCCTCTGCTCGCCGCACATCCAGCAGGTCGGGCTTGCCGGCCTCACGGGGGCTAACACTAAGTCTAGGTGGGCTCCTGAGGGGCCCCACCCAAGGGGCCCGGCGCCTCAGCGCCAGAGATTGGGGACCCGAGACCCAGCGCCGGACTCACCCTGCAGCCCCCCGCCACCTGAGCCTCTAGGGGGCCCACCGGTCATACAGGGCGGGAGAACGGGCAGGGCCCTCCGAGCTCCCGGCTACCTTCGAAGGACCCCCCGCCAAATGTTTTAGCCCAGGCTCCCGCTCGCCAGCGCCCTGATTCGGCCCGCCCCTCCACTCGCTGCACAGCGGGCATTTCGGGCCTGCCGGCATCCGGCTTGGTAACCCTGACCCTAGGTCAGTCCCCGAGAGGCCCCTTTCAAAGGGCCTGGGGCTGCAACACTGGGGATTGGGGACCCCCGAGCCCGAGAGACAGACTAACACTGCTGTCCCTCCACCACCTGGGCACTAGGGGCGCTGCCGCTCATTCAGGGCGGCAGAAGGGGCAGGGACCTCTGAGCCCCCGCTGCCTTCGACGGCCCCCCGCCCCAAAGCGCTTGGGCCCACGTTCCCACTAGTCAGCGCCCTCACCTCAACCTGCCCCTCCGCTCGAAACACAGCAGGTGGATCGGACCTGCCGGCCTCCTGGGGGCTAACCCTAACCCTAGGTCGGTCCTCGAGGGGCCCCTCCCAAGGGGCCTTGCGCAGCCACGCCGGGGATCCTGGACGTCCTAGCCCCAGGGTCGGACAGACCCTGCAGCCCCCGCCACTGGGGCCGCTAGGGGCGCCGCCGGTCATTCAGGTGGGAGAAGGGGCAGGGCCCTCCGAGCCCCCACCCGCCTTAGATGGCCCCCCCCGCCCCAAAGCGCTTGGGCCCATGTTCCCACTAGTCAGCGCCCTCACCTCAACCCGCCCCTCCGCTCGAAACACAGCAGGCGGATTGGACCTGGCGGCCTCCTGGGGGCTAAGCTGAACCATAGGTGGGTCCCCGAGGGGCCCCTCCCAAGGGGCTTGGCGACCCAACGCCAGGGACTGGGAACCATTGAACCCCAGCGGTGGAATCAGCATGCAGACCCCCGCCACTCCGGCCGCTAGGGGCGCCGCCGGTCATTCAGGCGGGAGAAGGGACAGGGCCCTCCTAGCCCCTGAGGATCTTCGAAGGCCCCCACGCCAAAACTTGTGGGTCCACGGTCCCGCTCGCCAGCTCTGTCTCATCGGCCCGCCCCACCGCGTGCCACACAGTCAGGGGATTGGGCCTGACGGCCTCCTGGGGGCTAACGCAAACCCTAGGTGGGTCCCCGAGGGGCCCATCCCAAGGGGCTTGGCGCCCCAACGTCAGGGATTGGGACCTCCAAACCCCAGCGCTGGACTCACCCTGCAGCCCCCCGCCACCCGGGTCGCTTCAGCCGCCGCCGGTCATTCAGGGGGGGAGAACGGGCAGGGCCCTCTGAGCCCCCAGCGACCTTCGAAGGCCCCCCGCGCCAAAATGTTTGGGCCCAGGCTTCTGCTTGCCAGCGCCCTCACTCCGCCGGCCCCTCCACTCGCCGCACAGCCGGCATTTCGGGCCTGCCGGCATTCTGCTTGCTAACCCTAACCCTAGGTCAGTCCCCGAGAGGCCCCTGACAAGGGGCCTGGGGCTGCAATGCTGGGGATTGGGGACCCCCGAACCCCAGGGCCAAACTAACACTACTGCCGTCCACCACCTGGGCCACTAGGGGCGCTGTCTCTCATTCAGGGCTGGAGAAGGGGCAGGGACTTCCAAGCCCCCTTCGACATTCGATGGACCCCTGCCCCACAGCGCTTGGGCCCACGTTCCCACTAGTCAGCGCCCTCACCTCAACCCGCCCCTCCGCTGGAAACACAGCAGTCGGATCGGACCTGCCGGCCTCCTGGGGGCTAACATTTACCCTTGGTCGGTTCCTGAGGGGCCCCTCCCAAGGGGCCTTGCGCTGCCATGCCCGGGATCCTGGACGTCCTAGCTCCAGGGCCGGACTCACCCTGCAGCCACCCGCCACCCGGGGCCGCTAGGAGCGCCGCCGGTCATTCAGGCGGTAGAAGGGCCAGGGTCCTACAAGCCCCTGACGACCTTCGAAGGCCGCCCCAGCGCCAAAACCTGTGGGCCCACGGTCCCGCTCGCCAGCTCCCTCCCCTGGCCCGCCGCAACGCGCTACACAGCCAGGGGATTGGGCCTGATGGCCTCCTGGGGACTAAGCCTAACCCTAGGTGGGTCCCCGAGGGGCCCATCCCAAGGTGCTTGGCACCCCAACGCCAGGGATTGGGGACCTGAGACCCAGCGCCGGTTTCACCCTGCAGCCCCCCGACCTGGGCCGCTAGGGGGCCTGCCGGTTATTCAGGGGGGGAGAACAGGCAGGGCCCTCTGAGACCCCAGCGACCTTCGAAAGCCCCCCGCGCCAAAATGTTTGGGCCCAGGCTTCTGCTCGCCAGCGCCCTCACTCCGCCCGCCCCTCACTCGCCACACAGCAGGCATTTCGGGCCTGCCGGCATCCTGCTTGCTAACCCTAACCCTAGGTCAGTCCCCGAGAGGCCCCTGACAAGGGGCCTGGGGCTGCAACGCTGGGGATTGGGGACTCCTGAGCCCCAGGACCAAACTAACACTGCTGCCCCTCCACCACGTGGGCCACTAGGGGCGCTGCAGCTCATTCAGGGCAGGAGAACATACAGGGCCCTCCCAGCCCCCCCGACTGTCCATGCACCCGCTGCCCAAAGCGCTTGGGCCCACGTTCCCACTAGTCAGCGCCCTCACCTCAACCCGCCCCTCCGCTCGAAACACAGCAGGCGGATCGGACCTGCCGTACTCCTGGAGGCTAATCCTAACCCTAGGTCGGTCCCCGAAGGGCCCATCCCAAGGGACTTGGCGCCCCAACGCTGGGGATTGGGAACCTCCAAACCCCAGCGCTGGACTCACCCTGCAGCCCCCCACCACCCGGGCCGCTAGGGGCGCCGCCAGTCATTCAGGCTCGAGAACGGGTAGGGCCCTCCCAACCCCTGGCGAGTTTCGAAGGCCGCCTGCGCCAAAACACTTGGGCCCACGCTCCAACCCACCAGCGCCCTCCCATCGGCCCGCCCCCCCCTCACCACACCGCCCGTGGATCCTGCCTGCCGGCCTCCTCGGGGCTAATCCTAACCCTAAGTCGGCCCCCAAGGGGCTCCTCCCAGGGGGCCTGGCACCGCAATGCCAGGGATTGGGGACCCCCGCCCCAGCGCTGGACTCACCCTCCGCCCCACCGCCACCCGGGCCTTTATTGGCGCCGCTGGTCATTCAGGGCGGGAGAATGTGCAGGGCACACCGAGCCCCTGGCGCATTTCGAAGGCCCCCGCGCCAAACTCTTGGGCCCCCGCTCCCAGTCCTCAAAGCCCTCAGCTCGGCCTGCCCCTCCGCTCGCTGCACATCCAGCAGATCGGGCTTGCAGGCCTCCTGGGGGCTAACCCTAACTCTAGGTGGGCTCCTTAGGGGCCCCTCGCAAGGGGCCTGGCACCCCAACGCCTGGGATTGGGGACCCGAGACCCACCGCTGGACTCACACTCCGCCCCACCGCCACCCGGGCCGTTGTTGGCGCCGCCTGTCATCAGGGCGGCAGAACGGGCAGGGCCCTCTGAGCCACCAGCGACCTTGGAAGGCCCCAGGCACCGAAATGTTTGGGCCCAGGCTCCTGCTCGCCAGCGCCCTCACTCTGCCCGCCCCTCCACTCGCCGCACAGCCGGCATTTCAGGCCTGCCGGCATCTGGATTGCTAACCCTAACCCTAGGTCAGTCCCCGAGAGGCCCCTGACAAGGGGCCCGGGGATGCAACGCTGGGGATTGGGGACCCCAGTGCCCCAGGGCCAGACTAACACTGTTGCCCCTCCACAACCTGGGCCACTAGAGGCGCTGCCGCTCATTCCCGGCGGGAGAACGGGCAGGGCCCTCCAAGCCCCCTTCGACATTCGATGGCCCCCTGCCCCAGAGCGCTTGGGCCCACGTTCCCACTAGTCAGCGCCCTCACCTCAACCCGCCCCTCCGCTCGAAACACAGCAGCCGGATCGGACCTGCCGGCCTCCTGGGGGCTAACATTTACCCTAGGTCGGTTCCCGAGGGCCCCCTCCCAAGGGGCCTTGCGCCGCTGTGCCCGGGATCCTGGACGTCCTAGCCCCAGGGCCGGACTCACCCTGCAGCCACCCGCCACCCGGGCCGCTAGGAGCGCCGCCAGTCATTCAGGCGGTAGAAGGGGCAGGGTCCTACAAGCCCCTGACGATCTTCAAAGGCCGCCCCAGTGCCAAAACCTGTGGGCCCAATGTCCCGCTCGCCGGCTCCCTCCTCTGGCCTGCCGCAACGTGCGCTACACAGCCAAGGGATTGGGCCTGATGGCCTCCTGGGGGCTAAACCAAACCCTAGGTGGGTCCCCGAGGGGCCCATCCAAAGGTGCTTGGCGCCCCAACGCCAGGGATTGGGGACCCGAGACCCAGCGCCGGATTCACCCTGCAGCCCCCCACCCCTGGGCCGCTAGGGGGCCCGCCGGTTATTCAGGGGGGGAGAATGGGTAGGGCCCTCTGAGCCCCCAGCGACCTTCGAAAGCCCCCCGCGCCAAAATGTTTGGGCCCAGGCTTCTGCTCGCCAGCGCCCTCACTCCGCCCGCCCCTCATTCGCCACACAGCAGGCATTTCGGGCCTGCTGGCATCCTGCTTGCTAACCCTAACCCTAGGTCAGTCCCCGAGAGGCCCCTGACAAGGGGCCCGGGGATGAAACGCTGGGGATTGGGGACCCCCGAGCCCCAGGGCCAGACTAACACTGCTGCCTTCCACCACCTGGGCCACTAGGGGCGCTGCCGCTCATTCAGGGCAGCAGAACATACAGGGCCCTCCTAGCCCCCCGACTGACGATGCACCCGCTCCCCAAAAGCGCTTGGGCCCACGTTCCCACTAGTCAGCGCCCTCACCTCAACCCGCCCCTCCGCTCGAAACACAGCAGGCGGATTGGACCTGCCTTACTCCTGGAGGCTAATCCTAACCCTAGGTCGGTCCCCGAAGGGCCCATCCCAAGGGTTTTGGCGCCCCAACGCCGGGAATTGGGAACCTCCAAACCCCAGCGCTGGACTCACCCTGCAGCCCCACGCCACCAGGGCCACTAGGAGCGCTGCCGGTCATTAAGGGGGGGAGAACGGGTAAGGCCCTTCGAATTACCGGGGAGCTTCGAAGGCCCCTGCGCCTAAACACTTGGGCCCAAGCTCCGCTCTCCAGCGCCCTCCCCTCCGGCCGCCCCCCCCCCCCCCCGCTCGCCACACCGCCCCTGGATCCTGCCTGCCGGCGTCCTGGGGGCTAATCCTAACCCTAGGTGGGCCCCCGAGGGGCCCCTCCCAAGGGTCCTGGCACCGCAACTCCGGGCATTGGGGACCCCCGAGCCCCAGGGCAAGACTAACACTGCTGCCTCTCCACCACCTGGGCCACTAGGGGCGCTGCCGCTCATTCAGCGCTGGAGAAAGGGCAGGGCCCTCTGAGCCCCCGCCGACCTTCGATGGCCCCCCGCCCCAAAGCGCTTGGGCCCATGTTCCCACTAGTCAGCGCCCTCACCTCAACCGGCCCCTCCGCTCGAAAGACAGCAGGCGGATCGGACCTGCCGGCCACCTGGGGGTAACCTTAACCCTAGGGCGGTCCCGGAGTGGCCCCTCCCAAGGGGTCTTGCGCGGCCATGCCGGGGATCCTGGACGTCCTAGCCCCAGGGCCGGACTCACCCTGCAGCCCCCTGGCACCCGGGCTGCTAGGGGCGCCGCCGGTTATTCAGGCGGGAGAAGGGGCAGGGCCCTCCGAGCCCCCGACCTCCTTAGAAGGCCCCGCGCCAAAACCTGTGGGCCCACGGTCCCGCTCGCCAGCTCCCTCCCCTCGGTCCGCCCCACCGCGAGCCACACAGCCAGGGGATTGGGCCTGAAGGCCTCCTGGGGGCTAACCCAAACCCTAGGTGGGTCCCCGAGGGGCCCATCCCAAGGGGCTTGGCGCCCCAACGCAGGGGATTGGGGACCGGAGACCCAGCGCCGGACTTACCCTGCAGCCCCCCGCCACCTGGGTCGCTAGGGAGCCCGCCGGTCATTCAGGGCATGAGAACGGGCAGGGCCCTCTGTGCCCCAGGCAACCTTTGAAGGCCCCCCGCCCCGCTCCAAAATGTTTGGGCCCAGGCTCCAGCTTGCCAGCGTCCTCACTCCGCCCGCCCCTCCACTCGCTGCACAGCGGGCATTTCGGCCCTGCCGGCATCCTTCTTGGTAACCCTAACCCTAGATCAGTCCCCGAGAGGCCCCTGACAAGGGGCCTGGGGCTGCAACGCTGGGGATTGGGGACCCCCGAGCCCGAAGGCCAGACTAACACTGCTGCCGTCCACCACCTGGGCCACTAGGGGCGCTGTCTCTCATTCAGGGCTGGAGAAGGGGCAGGGCCCTCTGAGCCCCCGCGGACCTTCGATAGCCCCCAGCCCCAAAGCGCTTGGGCCCACGTTCCCACTCCTCAGCGCCGTCAGCTCGGCCTGCCCCTCTGTTCACCGCACATCCAGCAGATAGGGCTTGCCGGCATCCTGGGGGCTAACCCTAACTCTAGGTGGGCTACTGAGGGGCCCCTCCCAAGGGGCCTGGCGCCCCAACGCCAGGGATTGGGGACCCGAGACCCAGCGCGGGACTCACCCTGCAGCCCTCCGCCACCTGGGCCGCTAGGGGGCCCGCCGGTCATTCAGGGCGTGAGAACGGGGAGGGCCCTCTGTGCCCCAGGTAACTTTCGAAGGCCCCCCCCCACTCCAAAATGTTTGGGCCAAGGCTCCAGCTCGCCAGCGCCCTCACTCCACCCGCCCCTCCACTCGCTGCACAGCAGGCGTTTTGGGCCTGCCGGCATCCTTCTTGCTAACCCTGACCCTAGGTCAGTCCCCGAGAGGCCCCTGACAAGGGGCCTGGGGCTGCAATGCTGGGGATTGGGGACCCCCGAGCCCCAGGGCAAGACTAACACTGCTGCCGTCCACCACCTGGGCCACTAGGGGCGCTGTCTCTCATTCAGGCCTGGAGAAGGGGCAGGGCCCTCCGAGCCCCCGCGGACCTTCGATGGCCCCCCGCCCCAAAGCGCTTGGGCCCACGTTCCCAATAGTCAGCGCCCTCACCTCAACCTGCCCCTCCGCTCGAAACACAGCAGGCAGATCAGACCTGCCGGCCTCCTGGGGGCTAACTCTAACCCTCGATGGTTCCTGAGGGGCCCCTCCCAAGGGGCCTTGCGCTGCCACGCCCGGGATCCTGGACGTCCTAGCCCCAGGGCCGGACACACCCTGAAGCCCCCGCCACCCGGGCCGCTAGGGGCGCCGCCGGTCATTCAGGCGGGAGAAGGGGCAGGGCCCTCCTAGTCCCTGAGGATCTTCGAAGGCCCCCACGCCAAAATCTGTGGGCCCACGGTCCCGCTCGCCAGCTCCGTCCCCTCGGCCCGCCCCACCGCGCGCCACACAGCCAGGAGATTGGGCCTGACGGCCTCCTGGGGGCTAACCCAAACCCTAGGTGGGTCCCCAAGGGGACCATCCCAAGGGGCTTGGCGCCCCAACGCCAGGGATTGGGAACCTCCAAACCCCAGCGGTGGACTCACCCTGCAGTCCCCCGACACCCAGGCCGCTAGGGGCGCCGCCGGTCATTCAGCGGGGCTGAAAGGGTAGGGCCCTCCGAGCCCCCAGGGAGCTTCGAAGGCCCCCTGCGCCAAAACACTTGGGGCCACGCTCCGCTCTCCAGCGCCCTCCCCTCCGGCCGCACACCCCCCGACCACAACCCCCCCCCCCCAGCCACACTGCCGGTGGATCCTTCCTGCCGGCCTCCTGGGGGCTACTCCTAACCCTTGTTCTGCCCCGAGGGGCCCCCCCCAAGGAGCCTGGCACCGCAACGCCGGGGGGATTGGGACCCCCGAGCCCCAGCGCTGGATTCACCCTTCGCCCCACCGCCACACAGGCCATTATTGGCGCCGCCGGTCATTCAGAGCGGGAGAACGTGCAGGGCACTCTGAGCCCCTGACGACTTTTGAAGGCCCCCCGCGCCAAAACGCTTGGGCCCATGCTCCCAGTCCTCAGCGAACTCATCTTGGGCTGCCCCTCTGCTCGCTGCACATCCAGCAGGTCGGGCTTGCGGGCCTCCCTGGGGCTAACACTAACTCTAGGTGGGCTCCTGAGGGCCCCACCCAAGGTGCCTGGCACCACAGCTGCTGAGGTTGGGGACCCAAGACCCAGCGTCATACTCACTCTGCAGCCCCATGCCACCTGGGCCTCTAGGGGGCCCACTGGTCATACGGGGCAGGAGAAGGGGCAGGGCCCTCCTAGCCCCTGAGGATCTTCAAAGTCCCCCACGCCAAAACCTGTGGGCCCATGGTCCTGCTCGCCAGCTCAGTCCCCTCGGCCCGCCCCACCGCGTGCCACACAGCCAGAGGATTGGGCCTAACGGCCTCCTGGGGGCTAACGCAAACCGTAGGAGGGTCTGCACCTCAGGAAAACAGCTTCTATTGGAAGCCGGCTGTTTTCCAAAGGGGTCTCAGGGCCGTCGGCCTCGGGTGTCCCTCAGGCTCCCAAAAGCACAGGGACGAGGTGAGGGGCTTAGACCATGCCTGGGCAATGTTGTCTCTTACACCTGGGTGTGTGGCATTTTGTTTACCTGGCTACCCCGACTTGGGATAGGTTTTCCAAAGCAAGAGCATATTGCTCCTCTGAAGCCGTTTTTGCCCCAGGGGGTCTCCGGGCTGGGTTCCTTGGGGTTGAACTCCTGCTAGCAAAACCGCCAGGATGAGGGAAGGGCTCAGACAGTGCCTGGGCCCTGTGGTCTCTTACAGGTCAGTGTATGGCATTTCCTTAACCTTTGCCAAAGGCACTTGGGAGCATGTCTACACGTGAAGAAAGAGTTTTTCGTGGAAAGCCGGTTTTTGTCAAACGGGTCCCAGTGCTGTGCTCCTCTCTTTCCCTCCTACTGCCAGAAGCCAAGTGACGATGGATGGGAGGGCTTAGCACATGGCTGGGCACTGTGGTTTCTTCCAGAGAAGTGGATGGCATTTGCTTTACCTTGCCACAACCACTTGTGATAGGGTCCGCACCTCAGGAAAACTGTTTCCGTTGGAAGCCGGCTGTTTGCCAAACGGGTCTCAGGGCCGTGGGCCTCGGGAGTTCCTCAGGCTCTCAAAAGCACAGGGACGAGGTGAGGGGCTTAGACCATGCCTGGGCAATGTTGTCTCTTACACCTGGGTGTGTGGCATTTTGTTTACCTGGCTACCCCCACTTGGGATAGGTTTTCCAAAGCAAGAGCATATTGCTCCTCTGAAGCCGTTTTTGCCCCAGGGGTCTCCGGGCTGGGTTCCTTGGGGTTGAACTCCTGCTAGCAAAACCGCCAGGATGAGGGAAGGGCTCAGACAGTGCCTGGGCCCTGTGGTCTCTTACAGGTCAGTGTATGGCATTTCCTTAACCTTTGCCAAAGGCACTTGGGAGCATGTCTACACGTGAAGAAAGAGTTTTTCGTGGAAAGCCGGTTTTTGTCAAACGGGTCCCAGTGCTGTGCTCCTCTCTTTCCCTCCTACTGCCAGAAGCCAAGTGACGATGGGAGGGCTTAGCACATGGCTGGGCACTGTGGTTTCTTCCAGAGAAGTGGATGGCATTTGCTTTACCTTGCCACAACCACTTGTGATAGGGTCCGCACCTCAGGAAAACTGTTTCCCTTGGAAGCCGGCTGTTTGCCAAACGGGTCTCAGGGCCGTGGGCCTCGGGAGTTCCTCAGGCTCTCAAAAGCACAGGGACGAGGTGAGGGGCTTAGACCATGGCTGGGCAATGTTGTCTCTTACACCTGGGTGTGTGGCATTTTGTTTACCTGGCTACCCCCACTTGAGATAGGTTTTTCATAGCAAGAGCATATTGCTCCTCGGAAGCCGTTTTTGCCCCAGGGGGTCTCCGGGCTGCGTTCATTGGGGTTGAACTACTGCTAGCAAATCCGCCGGGATGAGGGAAGGGCTCAGACGGTGCCTGGGCACTGTGGTCTCTTACCCGAATCGTACCCTAACTAGAACCCAAACAATATACCCTGACCCTAACCCTAACCCTGAACCTGAACCCTAACCCTAACCCTAACCCTAACCCTAACATAAAACCGAACCTGAAACCTAACCCTAACCCTAAACGTAACCCTAACCCGAACCCTACACCTAACCTGAAACCGAATCTAAACCCTAACCCTAAAGCGAACCTAACCCTAACCCTAACCGTAACCCGAACCCTAAGAGGAACTCTAACCCTAACCCAAACCCTAACCTGAACCCGAACCGTAACACTAACCCAAACCCAAACTCGAACCCTAACCTGAACGCTAACACTAACCCTAACCCGAAACCAAACCCAAACCCTAACCCTAACACGAACACTAACCCTACCCCTAACCCTAAACCGAACCCTAACCCGAAACCTAACCCTAATCCTAACCCTAACCTGAACCCAAACCTGAACCCTCAAACGAACACGAACCCTAACCCTAACCCTACCCAAACTCACCCGAACCCTAACCGTAACCCAACCTGAAACCGAACCCTAATCCTAACCCGAACCCTAACACTAACCCAAAACCTAACCCTAACCCGAACCTAACCCGACCCCTAAACCTAACCCAAACTCGAACCGTAACCTGAACCCTAACCCGACCCTAGCCCTAACCCTAACCCTAACCCGAACCCGAACCCGAACCCTAACATGAACCCGAAACCTAACCCTAACCCAAACCTAACCCTAACCCTAAGCCTAACCCAAACGCTAACCCTAACACGAAACCTAACCTTAACCCTAAACCGAACCCGAAACCTAACCCTAACCCGAAACCGAACACTAATCGGAACCCTAACCCTAACCCAAACCTGAAGCGTAACCCGAACACTAACCCGACCCTTTCCCTAACCCTCTCCCTAAACTGAAACCTAACCCTAACCCTAACCCGAACCCTAACCCGAACCTAATCCTAACCCTATCCCTAACCTGAACCCAAACCCTAACCCTAAACCTAACCCGAACCAGAACCATAACCCTAACCCTAACCGTAACCCTAACCCGAACCCTAACCCTAACCCTCACTGAACCCTAACCCTAACCCTAACCCTTACCCTGACCGTAATCCTAACACTAAACCTAACCCTAACCCTAACCCTAACCCTAACCCTAAACCGAACCTGAACCCGAACCTGAACCCGAAACCGAACCCGAACCTGAACCCTAACCGTAACCCGAAACCTAACCTTATCCCGAACCCGAACCCTAACTCGAACCCTAACGCGAACCCTAACCCTAACCCTAACCCGAATCTGAATCCAAACCCTAAACCTAACCCAAACCTAACCCTAACCCTAACCCTAAACCGAACCCTAAGAGGAACCCTAACCCGAACCCGAACCCTAACCTCAACCTTAAACCTAACCCTAACTCTAACCCGTACCATAATCCGAACCCTAACCCGAACCCGAACCGTAACCCTAACCCTAACCCGAACTCGAACCCTATCCCTAACCCTAACCCTAACCCTAACCCTAACCCGAACCCGAATCCAAACACAAAGCCTTACCGAAACCTAACCCTAACCCTAACCCTAACCCGAACGCGAAACCTAACCCTAACCCTAACCCAAATCTGAACCGTAACCCGAACCCGAACCCGAACCCTAAACCTAACACTAACCCTAACCCGAACACGATCTCTAACCGGAACCTGAACCTGAACCCAAACCCTAACCCAAAACCGAACCCGCACACTAACCCTAACCCAAAACCTAACCCTAACCCTAACCATAACTGGAACCCTAACCCGAACCCTAACCCTAACCCTAACCGTAATCCTATCCCTAAACTGAACCCTAAACTTAACACTAACACTAACCCGAACCCGAACCCTAACCCTAACCCTAACCCTAAACCTTACCCTATCCCAAACCTGAACCCTAACCCTAACCCTAAGCCTAACCAGAACCATAACCCTAACCCTAACCTAACCCTAACCCCTACCGTAACCACAAACCTAAGAGGAACCCTAACCCTAACCGGAACCCTAACCCGAAACCTAACTCTAACCCTAACCCTCACCCTAATCTGAAACTTCACCCTACCCTAACCCGAATCTGAAGCCGAAACTGAACCCTAACCCTAACCCTAAACCGAAAGCAAATCCTAAACCTAACCCTAACCCTAACCGGAACCCGAACCCTAACCCTAACCCTAACCCTAACCCGAACCTGAACACGAAACCAACCCCGAACATGAACCCTAACCGTAACCAGAAACCTAAACTTAACCCTAGCCCTAAACCTCATCCGAACCGTAACCCTCACCCGAACCCTATCTTAAACCTAACCCGAACCCGAATCCAAACCCAAAGCCTAACCCAAACCTAACCCTAACCCTAACCCTAAACCAAACCCTAAGAGAAACACTAACCCTAACCCGAAACCTAACACGAACCCCAAACCTAAACATAATCCTAACCCTAACCCGAACCTGAACCCTCAACCGAACATGAACCCTAAAACTAACCCTAACCCTAACCCTAAACCTAACCCGAACTCAAACCCTAAACCTCACCCGAACACTAACACGAACCCTAACCCTAACCTTAACCCGAAACCGCACCCTAACCCGATCCCTAACTGTAAACCTAACCTGAACGCGAACGCGAAACCTAACACGAACCCGAAACCTAACCCTAACCCGAACCTAACCCTAACCCTAACCCTAACCCTAACCCGTAACCTAACCCTAACCCGAACCTAACCCTAACCTTAACCCTAAACCAAACCCTAAACCTAACCCTAACCATAACCCTAACCCTAACTTCACCCAAACCCTAACCCTAACCCGACCCGAACCCTAACCCTAACCCGAACCCTAACACGAACCCGAACCCTAACCGAACCCTAACTGTAACCCTCAACCGAACCCTATCCTAACCCTAACCCGAACCCGAATCCAAACCCAAAGCCTAACCCAAACCTAACCCTAACCCTAAACCAAAACCGAACCCTAAGAGGAACACTAACCCTAACCCGAACCCTACCCCTAACCCGAACCCTAACCCGACCCTTACCCAACCCTATCCCTAACCCTAACCCTAACCCTAAACCTAACCCTAACCCACACCAAAACCTAACCATAAACTTAACCTGAACCCTAACCCTAACCCGAATCCGAAACCTAACCCTAACCCTAAACCTAACCCGAACCCAAACCCTAAACCTAACCCTAACCGTAACCCGAACCGTAACCCTCACCCTAACCCTAACCCTAACCCTAACGCTAACCGTCACCCTAACCCTAACCCTAACCCGACCCTAACCCTAACCCTATCACTAACCTGAACCCTAACCCTAACCCTAACCCTAACCCTAACCTGAACCCAAACCCTAACCCTAACGCTAACCGTAACCCTAACCCTAACCCTAACCCTATCCCTAACCAGAAACATAACCCTAACCCTAACCCTAACCCTAACCCGACCCTTACCCCAACCCTATCCCTAACCCTAACCCTAACCCTAACCGAAACCTAACCCTAACCCTAACCCTAACCCTAACGCTAACCCGAACCCTAACCCTAACCCTAACCCGAGCCCGAACACTAACCCTAACCCTAACCCTAACCCGAAACCCAAACCTAACCCTAGTCTTAAACCTCACCCGAACCCTAATCCTAACCCCAACCCGAACCCTAACCCTAACCCGAACCCTAACCCGAACCCGAACCCTAACCGAACCCTAACCGTAACCCTCACCCGAACCCTAATCCTAACCCTAACCCGAACCCGAATCCAGACCCAAAGCCTTACCCAAACCTAACCCTAACCCTAACCCTAAACCGAACCATAAGAAGAACACTAACACTAACCCGAACCCTAACCCGAACCCTAACCCTAACCCTAACCCGATCCCTTTCCCGACCCTTACCTCAAACCTATTCTTAACCTGAACCCTATCCCTAACCCTAACCCTATCCCGAACCCTAACCCTAACCCTAACCCTAACCCTAAACCTAACCCTAACCCGAACCCGAACCCGAATCCAAACCCAAAGCCTTACCCAAACCTAACCCTAAGCCTAACCCTAAACCGAACCCTAAGAGGAACACTAACCTTAACCCGAACGCTAACCCGAACCCTAACCCTAACCCTAACCCGATCCCTTTCCCGAACCTTACCCCACCCTATTCTTAACCTAAACCCTAACCCTAACCCTAACCCTAACCCGAACCCTAACCCTAACCCTAACCCTAACCCTAACCCTAACCCAAACCTAACCCTAACCCTAACCTAAACCGAAACCTAAGAGGAACCCTAACCCGAACCTGAACCCTAACCTCAACCTTAAACCTAACCCTAACTCTAACCCGTACCCTAAACCGAAATCTAACCCGAACCCGAACAGTAACCCTAACCCTAATCCGAACTCGAACCCTAACCTGAACCCTAACACTAACCCTAACCCGAAACCAAACCCTAACCCTAACGCTAACCCGAAACCTAACCCAACCCCTAACCCTAACCCTAATCCTAACCCTAACCCTAACCTGAACCCTAACCCTCACCCGAACCTGAACTCTAACCATAACCCTAAACCTAACCCGAACCCAAGCCCTAAACCTCACCCTAACCCTAAACCGAACTGTAACCCTAAACCTACCCTAACCCTAACGCTAACCCGAACCCAAACCCTAACCCTAACCCGAACCTGAAACCTCAACCGAACACGAAACCTAACCCTAACCCGAACCCTAACTCACCCGAACCCTAACCCTATCCCACACCAAAACCTAACCCGAACCCTAACCCTAACCTTAACCCAAAACCTAACCCGAACCCAAACGCTAAACCTCACCCTAACCCTAACCCGAACCGTAACCCTAACCCTAACGCTAATCCGAACATTAACCCTAACACGAGCCCGAACACTAACCCTAACACTAGCCTTAAACCCATCCCTAACCTGAACCCTAACCCTAACCCTAAACCTAACCCTAAAGCTAACACTAACCCTAACCCGAACACGAACCCTAACCGGAACCTGAACCTGAACCCTAACCCTAACACTAACCCGAACCCTAACCCTATCCCTAACCTGAACCCTAACCCTAACCCTAACCCTAACCCTAGCCCGAACACTAACCCTAACCCTAAACCTTTCCCTATCCCTAACCTGAACCCTAACCCTATCCCTAACCTGAACCCTAACCCTAACCCTAACCCTAACCCTAACCCTAACCGGACCCGAACCCTAACCCTAACCCTAACCCTAACCCTAACCCTAGACCTAAACCTCACCCGAACCCTAACCCTAACCCGAACCCGAACCCGAACCCTAACCCTCACCCGAACCCTATCCTAACCCTAACCCGAGCCCGAATCCAAACCCAAAGCCTAACCCAAACCTAACCCTAACCCTAACCCTAAACCGAACCCTAAGAGGAACACTAACCCTAACCCGAACCCTAACACGAACCCCAACCCTAAACATAATCCTAACCCTAACCCGAACCTGAACCCTCAACCAAACATGAACCCTCACCCTAACCCTAACCCTAACCCTAACCCTAACCTAACACGAACCCGTAACCTAACCCTAACCCGAACCTAACCCTAACCCTAACCCTAACCCAAACCCTAACCCTAACCCTAACCCTAACCCTAACCCGAAACCGAACCCGAACATGAACCCGAACAGTAACCCGAAACCTGACCCTATCCCGAACCCGAACCCTAACCCGAACCCTAACCGTATCCCTAACCCGAACCCTAACCCTAACCCTAACCCGAATCCGAATCCGAACCCTAAACCTAACCCAAACCTAACCCTAACCCTAACCTAAATTGAAACCTAAGAGGAACCCTAACCCGAACCCGAACCCTAACCTCAACCTTAACCCTAACCCTAACTCTAACTCGTACCCTAACCGGAACCCTAACCCGATCCCGAACCGTAACCCTAACCCTAATCCGAACTCGAACCCTGACCTGAACCCTAACACTAACCCTAACGCGAAACCAAACCCTAACCCTAACGCTAACCCGAACCCTAACCCTACCCCTAACCCTAACCCTAATCCTAACCCTAACCCTAACCCTAACCTGAACCCTAACCCTAACCCGAAACTGAACCCTAACCCTAACCCTAACCCTAACCGTAACCCTAACCCGAATCTGATTCCAAACCCTAACCCTAACCCGAAACCTAACCCTAACCCTAACCCTAACCCTAACCCTAACCCAAACCTCACCCGAATCCAAGCCCTAAACCTCACCCTAACCCTAAACCGAACTGTAATCCTAACCCTAACCCTAACCCTAACGCTAACCCGAACACAAACCCTAACCCTAACCCGAACCTGAAACCTCAACAGAACTCGAACCCTAACCCTAACCCTAACCCTAACTCACCCGAACCCTAACCCTAAGCCTAACCAGAACCATAACCCTAACCCTAACCTAACCCTAACCCCAACCGTAACCACAACCCTAAGAGGAACCCTAACCCTAACCGGAACCCTAACCCGAAACCTAACTCTAACCCTAACCCTCACCCTAATCTGAAACTTCACCCTACCCTAACCCGAATCTGAAGCCGAAACTGAACCCTAACCCTAACCCTAAAACGAAAGCAAATCCTAACCCTAACCCTAACCCTAACTGGAACCCAAAACCTAACCCTAACCCTAACCCGAACCCGAACCTGAACACGAAACCAACCCCGAACCTGAACCCTAACTGTAACCCGAAACCTAAACCTAACCCTAGCCCTAAACCTCACCCGAACCCTAACCCGACCCCGAACCCTAACCCTAACCCGAACCCGAATCCAAACCCAAAGCCTAACCCAAACCTAATCCTAACCCTAACCCTAAACCGAACCCTAAGAGGAACACTAACCCTAACCCGAAACCTAACACGAACCCCAACCCTACACATAACCCTAACCCTAACCCGAACCCTATCCCGAACCTTACCCCAAACCTATCCTTAACCTGAACCCTAACCCTAACCCTAACCCCAACCCTAACCCTAACCCTAACACTAAACCTAACCCAAACCCGAATCTGAACCCTAACCCTAACACTAACCCTACCCGAACCCTAACCCTAACCAAAACCCTAACCCTAAGCCGAACCCGAACACTAACCCAAACGCTAACCCTAACCCTAAACCTAACCATAACCAGAAACCGAACCCTAACCCTAACCCTAACCTGAACCTGAACACGAAACGAACCCCGAACCTGAACCCTAACCGTAACCCGAAACCTAAACCTAACCCTAGCCCTAAACCTCACCCGAACCCTAACCCTAATCCGAAACCGAAACCTAACCCTAACCCGAACCCGAACCCTAACCGAACCCTAACCGTAACCCTCACCCGAACCCTATCCTAACCCTAACCCGAAACTGAACCCTCAACCGAACATGAACCCTAACCCTAACCCTAACCCTAACCCTAACCCTAACCCGAACTCAAACCCTAAACCTCACCCGAACCCTAACCCGAACCCTAACCCTAACCCAAACGCTAACCCGACCCCTAACCGTAACCCTAGACTGAACGCGAAACCGAAACCTAACACGAACCCGTAACCTAACCCTAACCCGAACCTAACCCTAAACCTAAACCTAACACTAACCTCACCCGAACCCTAACCCTAACCCGAACCCGAACCCTAACCCGAACCCGAACCGTAACCCTCACCCGAACCCTATCCGAACCCTAACCCGACCCGAATCCAAACCCAAAGCCTAACCCAAACCTAAACCTAACCCTAACCCTAAACCGAAACCTAAGAGGAACACTAACCCTAACCCGAAACCTAACACGAACCCGTAACCTAACCCTAACCCGAACCTAACCCTAACCCAAACCCTAACCCTAACCCTAACCCTAACCCTAACCCGTAACCTAACCCTAACCCGAACATAACCCTAATCCTAACCCTAAACCAAACCCTAACCCTAACCCTAACCCTAACCCTAACCCTAACTTCACCCAAACCCTAACCCTAACCCGACCCGAACCCTAAACCTAACCCGAACCCTAACCCTAACCCTAACCCTATCCTAACCCTAACCCGAACCTGAACCCTCAACCGAACACGAACCCTAACCCTAACCCAACCCGAAACCTAACCCTAACCTTAACCTGAACACTAACCGTAACCCGAACCCGAACCCTAATCATAACCCTAAACCTAACCCGAACCCAAACCCTAAACCTCACCCTAACCCTAACCCGAACCGAAACCCTAACCCTAACCCTAACCGTAATGCTAACCCGAACCCAAACCCTAACCATAACCCGAACATGAACCCTCAACCGAACACGAACCCTAACCCTAACCCTAACCCTAACCCAAACCCTAACCCGAACCATAACCCTAACCCTAACCCGAACTCGAACCCTATCCCTAACCCTAACCCTAACCCTAACCCTAACCCACACCAAAACCTAACCCTAACCTTAACATGAACCCTAACCAGAACCCAAACCCGAAACCTAACCCTAACCCTAACCCTAACCCTAACCCTAACCCTCAACCGAACACGAACCCTAACCCTAACCCAAACCCTAAACCTCACCCTAACCCTAACCCGAACCATAACCCTAACCCTAACCCTAATCCTAACCCTAACGCTAACCAGAACCCTAACCCTAAACCTAACCCAAGCCCGAACACTAACCGTAACCCTAAACCTTACCCTATCCCTAACCTGAACCCTAACCCTAACCCTAAGCCTAACCAGAACCATAACCCTAACCCTAAACCTCACCCTAACCCTAACCCGAACAGTAACCCTAACCCTAACCCTAATCCTAACGCTAACGCTAACCCGAACCCTAACCCTAAACCTAACCCAAGCCCGAACACTAACCGTAACCCTAAACCTTACCCTATCCCTAACCTGAACCCTAACCCTAACCCTAACCCTAACCCTAACCCTAACCCAAATCCTAACCCTAACCCAAACCTAACCCTAACACTAACCCTAAACCGAACCCTAAGAGGAACACTAACCCTAACCCGAAACCTAACACGAACCCCAAACCTAAACATAATCCTAACCCTAACCCGAACCTGAACCCTCAACCGAACATGAACCCTAACCCTAACCCTAACCCTAACCCTAACCCTAACCGTAAACCTAACCTGAACGCGAACGCGAAACCTAACACGAACCCGTAACCTAACCCTAACCCGAACCTACTCCTAACCCTAACCCTAACCCTAACCCTAACCTAACCCGAACCCAAACCCTAAACCTCACCCTAACCCTAACCCTAACCCTAACCCTAACGCTAACCCGAACCCGAACCCAAAACCGAACCCGGACGCTAATCCTAACCCTAACCCTAACCCTAACCCTAATCCTAACGCTAACCCGAACCCGAACCCTAACCCTAACCCGAGCCCGAACACTAACCCTAACCCTAACCCGAACCCGAACCCTAACCGAACCCTAACCGTAACCTTCACCTGAACCCGAACCCTAACCCTTACCCTAACCCTAACCCTAACCTGAACCCTAACCTGAACCCTAACCCTAACCCTAACCCGAACCCTATCCCGAACCTTACCCCAAACCTATCCTTAACCTGAACCCTAATCCTAACCTTAACCCTAACCCTAACCCTGACCCTAACCCTAACACTAAACCTAACCCTAACCCGAATCTGAACCCTAACCCTAACCCTAACCCTAACCCTAACCCTAAGCCGAACCCGAACACTAACCCAAACGCTAACCCTAACCCTAAACCTAACCATAACCAGAAACCGAACCCTAACCCTAACCCTAAACCTAACCCTAAACCTAACCCGAACCCTAACCCTAACCCTCACCCGAACACTAACCCTAACCCTAACCCTAACCCTAACGTCAACCTTAACCCTAACCCTTACTCTAACCCGTACCCTAACCCGAACCCTAACCCGAACCCGAACCGTAACCCTAACCCTAACCCAAACTCTAACCCTAACCCTAACCCTAACCCTAACCCGACCATTACCCCAACCCTATCCCTAACCCTAAACCTAAACCTAACCCTAACCCTAACCCTAACCCTAACCCTAATCATAACCAGAAACCGAACCCTAAACCTAACCCTAACCCGAAGCTGAACTGTAACCCGAACCCTAACCCGACCCTTTCCCCACCCCATTCCCTAAACTGAACTCTAACCCTAACCCTAACCCTAACCCTAATCTAACCCTATCCCTAACCCTAACCCTAACCCTAACCCTAACCCTAATGCTAACCGTAACCCGAATCCGTATCGAAACCCTAACCCTAACCCGAAACCTAACCCTAACCTTAACCCTAAACCGAACCCTAACAGGAACCCTAACCGGAACCCGAACCCTAACTTCAACCTTAACCCTAACCCTAACTCCAACCCGTACCCTAATCCGAAACCTAACCCGAACCCGAACCGTAACCCTAACCCTAACCCGAACTCGAACCCTATCCCCAACCCTAACCCTAACCCTAACCCTAACCCTAACCCACACCAAAACCTAACCCTAACCTTAACATGAACCCTAACCCGAACCCAAACCGAAACCTAACCCTAACCCTAAATCTAACCCGCACCCAAACCCTAAACCTCACCCTAACCCTAACCCGAACTGTAACCCTAACCCAAACGCTAACCCTAACCCTAACGCTAACCCGAACCCTAACCCTAACCCTAACCCAAGCCCGAACACTAACCCTAACCCTAAACCTTACCCTATCCCTAACCTGAACCCTAACCCTAACCCTAAGCCTAACCAGAACCATAACCCTAACCCTAACCTAACCCTAACCCCAACCGTAACCACAACCCTTAGAGGAACCCTAACCCTAACCGGCACCCTAACCCGAAACCTAACTCTAACCCTAACCCTCACCCTAATCTGAAACTTCACCCTACCCTAACCCGAATCTGAAGCCGAAACTGAACCCTAACCCTAACCCTAAAACGAAAGCAAATCCTAACCCTAACCCTAACCCTAACTGGAACCCAAACCCTAACCCTAACCCTAACCCTAACCCGAACCTGAACACGAAACCAACCCCGAACCTGAACGCTAACTGTAACCTGAAACCTAAACCTAACCCTAGCCCTAAACCTCACCCGAACCCTAACCCGACCCCGAACCCGAACCCTAACCGAACCCTAACCGTAACCCTCACACGAACCCTATCCTAACCCTAACCCAATCCCGAATCCAAACCCAAAGCCTAACCCAAACCTAATCCTAACCCTAACCCTAAACCGAACCCTAAGAGGAACACTAACACTAACCCGAAACCTAACACGAACCCCAACCCTAAACATAACCCTAACCCTAACCCGAACCCTATCCCGAACCTTACCCCAAACCTATCCTTAACCTGAACCCTAACCCTAACCCTAACCCTAACCCTAACCCTGACCCTAACCCTAACACTAAACCTAACCCAAACCCGAATCTGAAGCCTAACCCTAACCCTAACCCTACCCGAACCCTAACCCTAACCAAAACCCTAACCCTAAGCCGAACCCGAACACTAACCCAAACGCTAACCCTAACCTAAACCTAACCATAACCAGAAACCGAACCCTAACCCTAACCCTAAACCTAACCCTAAACCTAACCCGAACCCTAACCCTAAACCTCACCTGAACCCTAACCCTAACCCTAACCCTAACCCTAACTTCAACCTTAACCCTAACCCTTACTCTAATAGGTACCCTAACCCGAACCGTAACCCTAACCCTGACCCACACCAAATACTAACACTAACCTTAACCTGAACCCTAATCCTAACCCGAACCCGAAACCTAACCCTAACCCTAAACCTAACCCGAACCCAAACCCTAAATCTCACCCTAACCCGAACCCGAACCGTAACCCTAACCCTAACCCTAACCCTAACCCTAACCTGAACCCAAACCCTAACCCTAACGCAAACCCTAACCCTAACCCTAACCCTAAACCTATCCCTAACCGGAAACCTAACCCTAACCCTAACCGTAACCCTAACCCGACCCTTACCCCAACCCTAACCCTAACCCTAACCCTATCCCTAACCCTAACCCACACAAAAACCTAACCCTAAACTTAACCTCAACCCTAACCATAACCCGAACCAAAACCTAACCCTAAACTTAACCCTAACCCTAAAGCTAACCCGAACCCTAACCCTAACCCTAACCCGAGCCCGAACACTAACCCTAACCCTAACCCTAACCCGAAACCCAAACCTAACCCTAGTCCTAAACCTCACCCGAACCCTAACCCTAACCCAACCCGAACCCTAACCCTAACCAAACCCTAACCTGAACCCGAACCCTAACCGAACCCTAACCGTAACCCTCAACCGAACCCTAACCCTAACCCTAACCCTAACCATAACCAGAAACCGAACCCTAACCCTAACCCTAAACCGAACCCGAACCCGAACCTCAACCCGAAACTGAACCCGAACCTGAACCCTAAACGTAACCTGAAACCTAATCCTAACCCTAGCCCTAAACCTCACCCGAACCCTAACCCTAACCATAACCCCTAACCCTAACCCTAACCCTAACCGTAACCCTAACCCTAACCTAACCCTAACCCTAACCATAACCCTAACCCGAACCCTAACCCTAACCCAACCCTAACCTAACCCTATCCCTAACCTGAATCCTAACCCTAACCCTAACCCTAACCCTAACCCTAACCCGAACCTAACCCTAACCCTAACCCTAACCCTAACCCTAACCTGAACCCTAACCCTAACCCGAACCTGAACCCTAACCCTAACCCTAACCCTAACCGTAACCCTAACACGAATCTGAATCCAAACCCTAACCCTAACCCGAAACCTAACCCTAACCCTAACCCTAACCCTAAACCTAACGCGAACCCAAACCCTAAACCTCACCCTAACCCTAACCCGAACCCTAACCCTAACTCTAACCCTAATCATAACCAGAAACCGAACCCTAAACCTAACCCTAACCCGAACCCGAACTGTAACCCGAACCCTAACCCGACCCTTTCCCCAACCCTATCCCTAACCTGAACTCTAACCCTAACCCTAACCCGAACCCGAACCCTAACCCTAATGCTAACCGTAACCCGAATCCGAATCCAAACCCTAACCCTAACCCGAAACCTAAACCTAACACTAACCCTAAACCGAACCCTAACAGGAACCCTAACCGGAACCCGAACCCTAACCTCAACCTTAACCCTAACCCTAAATCAAACCCGTACCATAATCCAATCCCTAACCTGAACCCGAACCGAAACCCTAACCCTAACCCGAACTCGAACCCTATCCCTAACCCTAACCCTAACCCTAACCCTAACCCTAACCCGAACCCTATCCCGAACCTTACCCCAAACCTATCCTTAACCTGAACCCTAACCCTAACCCTAACCCTAACCCTAACACTAAACCTAACCCAAACCCGAATCTGAAGCCTAACCCTAACCCTAACCCTACCCGAACCCTAACCCTAACCAAAACCCTGACCCTAAACCGAACCCGAACACTAACCCAAACGCTTACCCTAACCCTAACCCTAACCCTAACCTAACCCTAACCCTAACCCTAACCCTAACCCTAACCCTAACCCTAAACCTAACCCTAAACCTAACCCGAACCCTAACCCTAAACCTCACCCGAACCCTAACCCTAACCCTAACCCTAACCCTAACCCTAACGTCAACCTTAACCCTAACCCTTACTCCAATCCGTACCCTAACCCGAACCCTAACCCAAACCCGAACCGTAACCCTAACCCTGACCCACACCAAATCCTAACACTAACCTTAACCTGAACCCTAATCCTAACCCGAACCCGAAACCTAACCCTAACCCTAAACCTAACCCGAACCCAAACCCTAAATCTCACCCCAACCCTAACCCGAACCGTAACCCTAACCCTAACCCTAAACCTAACCTGAACCCAAACCCTAACCCTAACGCAAACCCTAACCCTAACCCTAACCCTAAACCTATCCCTAACCAGAAACCTAACCCTAACCCTAACCGTAACCCTAACCCGACCCTTACCCCAACCCTATCCCTAACCCTAACCCTAACCCTAACCCTAACCATAACCATAACCATAACCCGAACCGAAACCTAATCCTAAACTTAACCCTAACCCTAAAGCTAACCCGAACCCTAACCCTAACCCTAACCCACACAAAAACCTAACCCTAACCTTAACCTCAACCCTAACCATAACCCTCAACCGAACCCTAACCCTAACCCTAACCCTAACCATAACCAGAAACCGAACCCTAACCCTAACCCTAAACCGAACCCAAACCCGAACCTCAACCCGAAACTGAACCCGAACCTGAACCCTAAACGTAACCTGAAACCTAATCCTAATCCTAGCCCTAAACCTCAACCGAACCCTAACCCTAACCCTAACCCTAACCATAACCCCTAACCCTAACCCTAACCCTAACCGTAACCCTAACCCTAACCTAACCCTAACCCTAACCATAACCCTAACCCGAAACCTAACCCTAACCCAACCCTAACCTAACCCTATCCCTAACCTGAATCCTAACCCTAACCCTAACCCGAACCTGAACCCTAAACATAACCCGAAACCTAATCCTATCCTGAACCCGATCCCTAACCCGAACCCTACGCCTACCCCTAACCCGAATCTGAATCCAAACCCTAAACCTAACCCAAACCTAACCCTAACCCTAACCCTAAACCGAACCCTATGAGGAACCCTAACCCGAACCCTAACCTCAACCTTAACCCTAACCGTAACTCTAACCCGTACTCTAACCCGAACCCGAACCGTAACCCTAACCCTAACGCGAACTCGAACCCTAACCCTAACCCTACCCCTAACCCTAACCCTAACCCGATCCTTACCCAACCCTATCCCTAACCCTAACCCTAACCCTAACCCTAACCCTAACCCACACCAAAACCTAACCATAAACTTAACCTGAACACTAACCCTAACCCGAATCCGAAACCTAACCCTAACCCTAAACCTAACCCGAACCCAAACCCTAAACCTAACCCTAACCCTAACCCGAACTGTATCCCTAACCCTAACCCTAACCCTAACCCTAACGCTAACCCGAACCCTAACCCTAACCCTAACCCTAACCCGAGCCCGAACACTAACCCTAACCCTAACCCTATCCCTAACCTGAACCCTAAACCTAACCCTAAGCCTACCCCGAAACCGAAACCTAACCCTAACTTGAACCCTAACCCTAACCCGAACCTAACCCTAACCCCAACCCCAACCGTAACCCCAACCCTAAGATGAACCCTAACCCAAACAGGAACCCTAACCCGAACCCTAAGTCTAACCCTAACCCTAACCCTAATCTGAAACCTCACCCTACCCTAACCCGAATCTGAAGCCGAAACTGAACCCTAACCCTAACCCTAAACCGAACCCAAATTCTAACCCTAACCCTAACCCTAACCGGAACCCGAACCCTAACCCTAACCCTAACCCGAACCTGAACACGAAACTGACCCCGAACCTAAACCCTAACCGTAACCCGAAACCTAAACCTAACCCTAGCCCTAAACCTCACCCGAACCCTAACCCTAACCCGAACCCTAACCCGAACCCGAACCCTAACCGAACACTAACCATAACCCTCACCCGAACCCTAATCCTAACCCTAACCAGAACCTAAATCCAAACCCAAAGCCTAACCCAAATCTAACCCTAACCCTAACCCTAAACCGAACCCTAAGAGGAACACTAACCCTATCCCGAACCCTAACCCGAACCCTAAACCTAACCATAACCCTAACCCTAACACGAACCTGAACCCTCAACCGAACATGAACCCTAACCCAAACCCTAACACTAACCCTAACCCACACCAAAACCTAACCCGAACCTTAACATGAACCCTAACCCGAACCCGAAAACTAACCCTAACCCTAAACGTAACCCGAAACCAAACCCTAAACTTCACCCTAACCCTAACCCGAAACGTAACCCTAACCCTAACCCTAACCCTAACGCTAACCCGAACCCTAACCCTAACCCTAACCCGAGCCCGAACACTAACCCTAACCCTAAACCTTACCCTATCCCTAACCTGAACCCTAACCCTAACCCTAAGCCTAACCAGAACCATAACCCTAACCCTAACCTAACCCTAACCCCAACCGTAACCACAACCCTAAGAGTAACACTAACCCTAACCGGAACCCTAACCCGGAACCTAACTCTTACCCTAACCCTAACCCTAACCAGAACGCGAACCCGAAAACTAACACGAACCTGTAACCTAACCCTAACCCGAACCTAATCCTAACCCTAACCCTAACCCAAACCCTAACCCTAACCCGAAACCTAACCTTTACCCTAAACCGAACCCGAAACCTAACCCTAACCCTAATCCTAACCCGAACCCTAACCCTAACCCAAACCCGAACCGTAACCCGAACCCTAACCCGACCTTTATCCTAACCCTATCCCTAAACTGAACCCTAACCCTAACCCTAACACTAACCAGAACCCGAACCCTAACCCTAACCGTAACCCTAACCCGAACCGAAACCCTAACCCTAACCCTAACCGTAACGCTAACCCGAACCCAAACCCTAACCATAACCCGAACATGAACCCTCAACCGAACACGAACCCTAACCCTAACCCTAACCCTAACCCGAACCGTAACCCTAACCCTAACCCTAACCCTAACCCTAAACCTAACCCGAATTCAAACCCTAAACCTCACCCGAACCCTAACCCGAACCCTAACCCTAACCCTAACCCTAACCCAAAACCGAACCCTAACCCGACCCCTAACCGTAACCCTAACTTGAACGTGAACCCGAAACCTAACACGAACCCGTAACCTAACACTAACCCGAAACTAACCCTAACCAAACCCTAACACTAACCTCACCCGAAACCTAATCCTAACCCGAACCCGAACCCTAACTCGAACCCTAACCCGACCCTTACCCCAACCCTATCCCTAACCTGAACTCTAACCCTAACCCTAACCCGAACCCGAACCCTAACCTCAACCTTAACACTAACCCTAACTCTAACCTGTACCCTAACCCGAACCCTAACCCGAACCCGTACCGTAACCCTAACTCTAATCCGAACTCGAACCCTAACCTGAACCCTAACACTAACCCTAACCCGAAACCAAACCCTAACCCTAACGCTAACACGAACCCTAACCCTACCCCTAACCCTAACCCTAATCCTAACCCTAACCCTAACCCTAACCTGAACTCTAACCCTAACCCGAACCTGAACCCTAACCATAACCCTAAACCTAACCCGAACCCAAGCCCTAAACCTCACCCTAACCCTAAACCGAACTGTAACCCTAAACCTAACCCTAACCCTAACGTTAACCTGAACCCAAACCCTAACCCTAACCCGAACCTGAAACCTCAACCGAACACGAACCCTAACCCTAACCCTAACCCTAACTCACCCGAACCCTAACCCTAAACCACACCAAAACCTAACCCGAACCCTAACCCTAACCCTAATCCAAAACCTAACCCGAACCCAAACGCTAAACCTCACCCTAACCCTAACCCGAACCGTAACCCTAACCCTAACCCTAAAACTAACACTAACGCTAATCCGAACCCTAACCCTAACCCGAGCCAGAACACTAACCCTAACCCTAACCTTAAACCTATCCCTAACCTGAACCCTAACCCTAACCCTAAACCTAACCCTAAACCTAACACTAACCCTAACCCGAAAACGAACCCTAACCGGAACCTGAACCTGAACCCTAACCCTAACCCTAACCCGAACCCTAACCCTAAACCTAACCCGAACCCGAAGCCAAACACTAACCCTAACCCAAACGTTACCCGAACCCAAACCCTAACCCAAAACCGAACCCGCACACTAACCTTAACCCTAACCATAAACCTAACCCTAAACCTAACACTAACCCTAACCCGAACACGAACCCTAACCGGAACCTGAACCTGAACCCTAACCCTAACCCTAACCCGAACCCTAACCCTATCCCTAACCTGAACCCTAACCCTAACCCTAACCCTAACCCTAACCCTAACCCTAACCGTAACCACAACCCTAAGAGGAACCCTAACCCTAACCGGAACCCTAACCCGAAACCTAACTCTAACCCTAACCCTCACCCTAATCTGAAACTTCACCCTACCCTAACCCGAATCTGAAGCCGAAACTGAACCCTAACCCTAACCCTAAACCGAAAGCAAATCCTAACCCTAACCCTAACCCTAACCCTAACCCTAACCGGAACCCGAACCCTAACCCTAACCCTAACCCTAACCCGAACCTGAACACGAAACCAACCCCGAACCTGAACCCTAACCGTAACCCGAAACCTAAACCTAACCCTAGCCCTAAACCTCACCCGAACCCTAACCCTAACCCGAACCCGAACCCTAACCCTAACCCGAACCCGAACCCTAACCGAACCCTAACCCGAACCCGAATCCAAACCCAAAGCCTAACCCAAACCTAACCCTAACCCTAACCCTAAACCGAACCCTAAGAGGAACACTAACCCTAACCCGAACCCTAACACGAACCCCAACCCTAAACATAATCCTAACCCTAACCCGAAACTGAACCCTCAACCGAACATGAACCCTAACCCTAACCCTAACCGTAACCGTAAACCTAACCCGAACTCAAACCCTAAACCTCACCCGAACCCTAACCCGAACCCTAATCCTAACCCTAACCCTAACCCGAAACCGAACCCTAACCCGAACCGAACCGTAACCCAAACCCGAACCCTATCCGAACCCTAACCGTAACACTCACCCGAACCCTATCCTAACCCTAACCCGACCCAAATCCAAACCCAAAGCCTAACCCAAACCTAACCCTAACCCTAACCCTAAACCGAACCCTAAGAGGAACACTAACCCTAACCCGAAACCTAACACGAACCTGTAACCTAACGCGAACCTAACCCTAACCCTAACCCTAACCCTAACCCTAACCCGAACCCTAACCCTAACCGTAACCCTAACCATAACCCGAAACCTAACACTAACCCTAACCCGAACCTGAACCCGAAACCTAACCTGAACCCTAACCCGAACAGGAACCCTAACCGGAACCCGAACCCGAACCCTAACCCTAATGCTAACCCTAACCCTAACCCTAACCCGACCTTAACTCTAACCCTATCACCAACCTGAACCCTAACCCTAACCGTAAACCTAACCCTAACCCTAACTCTAACCCGAACCCGAACCTGAACCCGAAACCAAACCCGAACCTGAACCCGAACCATAACCCGAAACCTAACCCTAAGCCTAACCCGAATCCGAATCCAAACCCTAAACCTAAGCCAAACCTAACACTAACCCTAACCTAAACCGAACCCTAAGAGGAACCCTAACCCGAACCCGAACCCTAACCTCAAACTTAACCCTACCCCTAACTCGAACACGTACCCTAACCCGAACCCTAACCCTAACCCTAACCCTAACCCTAACACTAGCCCTAACCCGAAACCAAACCCTAACCCTAACGCAAACCCGAAACCTAACCCTACCCCTAACCCTAACCCTTACCCTAACCCGACCCTAACCCTAACCCTATCACTAACCTGAACCCTAACCCTAACCCTAACCCGAACCCGAACCCTAAACCTAACGCTAACCGTAACCCTAACCCTAACCCTAACCCTAACGCTAATCCAATCCCTACCCTAACCCTAACCCGAGCCCGAACACTAACCCTAACCCTAACCCTAAACCTATCCCTAACCTGAACCCTAACCCTAACCCTAAACCTAACCCGAAACCGAACCCTAACCCTAACCCGAAACCTAACCCTACCCTAACCCTAATCCTAACCTGAAACATAACCCTAACTCGAACCCTAACCCGACCATTACCCCAAACCTATCCCTAATCTGAACTCTAACACTAACCCTAAACCTAACCCGAACCTGAACCCTAACCCTACCCTAACACTAACCCTAACCCGAATCTGAATCCAAACCCTAAGCCTAACCCGAAACCTAACCCTAACCCTAACTCTAACCCGAACCTGAACCTGAACCCGAAACCGAAACCGAACCTGAACCTGAACCCTAACCGTAACCCAAAACCTAACCGTATCCCGAACCCGAAACCTAACCCGAACCCTAACCCTAACCCTAACCCGAACCCTAACCCTAATCCTAACCCGAATCCGAATCCAAACCCTAAACCTAACCCAAACCTAACCCTAAACCTAACACTAAACCGAACCCTAACAGGAACCCTAACCGGAACCCGAAACCTAACCTCAACCTTAACCCTAACCCTAACTCTAACCCGTACCCTAACCCGAACCCTAACCCGAACGCGAACCGTAACCCTAACCCTAACCCGAATTCGAACCCTAACCTGAACCCTAACACTAACCCTAACCCGAAACCAAACCCAAACCCTAACGCTAACCCGAACCCGAAACCTACCCCTAACCCTAAACCGAACCCTAACCCGAACCCTAACCCTAACCCTAACACTAACCCGAACCTGAACCCTCAACCGAACACGAACCCTAACCCTAACCCAACCCGAAACATAACCCTAACCTTAACCTGAACCCTAACCCTAACCCTAACCTGAACCCTAACCATAACACTAATCTAACCCGAACCCAAACCCTAAACCTCACCCTAACCCTAAACCGAACCCAAAACCAAACCCAGACCCTAACCCTAACCCTAAGCCTAATCCTAACCCAACCCGAATCCTAACCCTAACCGTAACCATAACCCGAACCCTAACCCTAACTCAACCCTAACCCTAACCCTATCCCTAACCGGAAACCTACCCTATCCCTAACCCTAACCCTAACCCGAACCCTAACCCTAACGCTAACCGTAACTCTAACGCTAACCCGACGCTAACCCTAACTCGATCCCTAACCTGAAACCTAACCCTAACCCTAACCCGAACCCGAACCCTAACCCTAACCCTAACCGTAACCCTAACCCGAACCCTAACCGTAACCCGACCCTAACCCTAACTCTATCACTAACCTGAACCATAACCCTAACCCTAACCCGAACCCGAACCCTAACCCTAACGCTAACCGTGACCCTAAACCGAACCCTAACTCTAACCCTAACCCGAATCCGAATCCAAACCCTAACCCTAACCCGAAACCTAACACTAAACTTAACCCTAACCCAAACCCTAACCCTAAGCCGAAACCTAACCTTAACCCGAACCCAAACCCGAACCCGAACCCGAACCCTAACCCTAACTCTAACCCGAACACGAACCCTAACTGAAACGTGAACCTGAACCCTAACCCTAACCTGAAAGTGAACCCGAACCCTAACACGAACCCGAAACCTAAACCTAACCCAAACCTAACACTAACCCTAACCCTAACCCAAACCCTAACCCTAAACCGAAACCTAACCTTTACCCTAACCCGAACCCGAACCCGAACCCTAACCCGAACCCGAACCCGAACCCTAAACCTACCACTAACCCTAACCCGAACACGAACCCTAACCGGAACCTGAACCTGAACCCTAACCCTAACAATAACCCGAACCCTAACCCTAACCCAAACCCTAACCCTAACCCTAAACCTAACACTAACCCTAACTCTAACCCGAACCCGAACCCGAACCCGAAACCGAACCCGAACCTGAACCCGAACCGTAACCCGAAACCTAACCCTTAGCCTAACCCGAATCCGAATCCAAACCCTAAACCTAACCCAAACCTAACCCTAACCCTAACCTAAACCGAACCCTAAGAGGAACCCTAACCCGAACCCGAACCCTAACCTCAAACTTAACCCTAACCCTAACCCTAACCCTAACCCGAACCCTAATCCTAACCCTAACCCTAACCCTAACCTGAACCCTAGCCCTAACCTGAACCTGAACCCTAACCCTAACCCTAACCCTAACCCTAACGCGAATCTGAATCCAAACCGTAACCCTAACCCAAAACCTACCCCTAACCCTAACCCTAACCCTAAACCTAACCCGAACCCAAACCCTAAACCTAACCCTAAACCTAACACTAACCCTAACCCGAACACGAACCCTAACCGGAACCTGAACCTGAAACCTAACCCTAACCCTAACCCGAACCCTAACCCTAAACATAACCCGAACCCGAAGCCAAACACTAACCCTAAACCAAAAGTTACCGGAACCCAAACCCTAACCCAAAACCGAACCCGCACACTAACCCTAACCCTAACCCTAACCTGAACCCTAGCCCTAACCTGAACCTGAACCCTAACCCTAACCCTAACCCTAACCCTAACCCGAATCTGAATCCAAACCGTAACCCTAACCCAAAACCTAACCCTAACTCTAACCCTAACCCTAAACCTAACCCAAACCCAAACCCTAAACCTAACCCTAAACCTAACACTAACCCTAACCCGAACACGAACCCTAACCGGACCCTGAACATGAACCCTAACCCTAACCCGAACCCGAACCCTAACCCTAAACCTAACCAGAACCCGAAGCCAAACACTAACCCTAAACCAAAAGTTACCGGAACCCAAACCCTAACCCAAAACCGAACCTGCACACTAACCCTAACCCTAACCCTAACCCGAACCCTAACCCTAACCCTAACCCTAACCCTAACCCAAACCCCAGCCCTATCCCTAAACTGAACCCTAACCCTAACCATAAAATTAACCCGAACCCGAACCCTAACCCTAACCCTAACACCTAACCCTAACCCTAACCCTAACCCCTAACCCTAACCCTAACCCTAACCCCTAACCCTAACCCTAACCCTAACCCTAACCCTCTAACCCTAACCCTAACCCTCTAACCCTAACCCTAACCCTAACCCTCTAACCCTAACCCTAACCCTCTAACCCTAACCCTAAACCGAACCCTAACCCTATCCCTAACCCCCTAACCCTAACCCTAACCGAACCCTAACCCTAACCCTAACCCTAACCCGAACCCTAACCCGAACCCTAACCCGAACCCTAACCCGAACCCGAACCCTAACCCGAACCCTAACCCTAACCCTAACCCTAACCCTAACCCTAACCTCACCCGAACCCTAACCCTAACCCGAACACGAACCCTAACCCTAACCCTAACCCGAACCCTAACCCTAACCCTAACCCTAACCCGAACCCTAAACCTAACCCTAACCCGAACCCGAAACCTAACCCGAACCCTAACCCTAACCCTAACCCTAACCCGAACCCTAACCTGAACCCTAACCCTAACCCGAACCCTAAACCGAACCCCTAACCCGAACCCTAACCCCTAACCCTAACCCTAACCCGAACCCTAACCCTAACCCCTAACCCTAACCCGAAACCTAACCCTAACCCTCACCCTAACCCTAACCCCTAACCCTTAACCCGAACCCTAACCCTAACCCTAACCCTCACCCTAACCCTAACCCCTAACCCTAACCCTAACCCGAACCCTAACCCTAACCCTAACCCTAACCCTAACCCGAACCCTAACCCTAACCCTAACCCGAACCCTAACCCTAACCCTAACCCGAACCCTAACCCTAACCCTAACCCGAACCCGAACCCTAACCCGAACCCTAACCTGAACCCGAACCCTAACCCGAACCCGAACCCTAACCCTAACCCGAACCCGAACCCGAACCCTAACCCAAACCCGAACCCTAACCCGAACCCAAACCCGAACCCGAACCCTAACCCGAACCCTAACGCGAACCTGAACCCTCAACTGAACACGAACCCTAACCCTAACCCAACCCGAAACATAACCCTAACCTTAACCTGAACCCTAACCCTAACCCGAACCTGAACCCTAACCATAACACTAATCTAACCCGAACCCAAACCCTAAACCTCACCCTAACCCTAAACCGAACCCAAAACCAAACCCAGACCCTAACCCTAACCCTAAGCCTAATCCTAACCCAACCCGAACCCTAACCCTAACTCAACCCTAACCCTAACCCTATCCCTAACCGGAAACCTACCCTATCCCTAACCCTAACCCTAACCCGAACCCTAACCCTAACGCTAACCGTAACTCTAACGCTAACCCGACGCTAACCCTAACTCGATCCCTAACCTGAAACCTAACCCTAACCCTAACCCGAACCCGAACCCTAACCCTAACCCTAACCGTAACCCTAACCCGAACCCTAACCATAACCCGACCCTAACCCTAACTCTATCACTAACCTGAACCATAACCCTAACCCTAACCCGAACCCGAACCCTAACCCTAACGCTAACCGTGACCCTAAACCGAACCCTAACTCTAACCCTAACCCGAATCCGAATCCAAACCCTAACCCTAACCCGAAACCTAACACTAAACTTAACCCTAACCCAAACCCTAACCCTAAGCCGAAACCTAACCTTAACCCGAACCCAAACCCGAACCCGAACCCGAACCCTAACCCTAACTCTAACCCGAACACGAACCCTAACTGAAACGTGAACCTGAACCCTAACCCTAACCTGAAAGTGAACCCGAACCCTAACACGAACCCGAAACCTAAACCTAACCCGAACCTAACACTAACCCTAACCCTAACCCAAACCCTAACCCTAAACCGAAACCTAACCTTTACCCTAAACCGAACCCGAACCCGAACCCTAACCCGAACCCGAACCCGAACCCTAAACCTACCACTAACCCTAACCCGAACACGAACCCTAACCGGAACCTGAACCTGAACCCTAACCCTAACCCTAACCCGAACCCTAACCCTAACCCAAACCCTAACCCTAACCCTAAACCTAACACTAACCCTAACTCTAACCCGAACCCGAACCCGAACCCGAAACCGAACCCGAACCTGAACCCGAACCGTAACCCGAAACCTAACCCTTAGCCTAACCCGAATCCGAATCCAAACCCTAAACCTAACCCAAACCTAACCCTAACCCTAACCTAAACCGAACCCTAAGAGGAACCCTAACCCGAACCCGAACCCTAACCTCAAACTTAACCCTAACCCTAACCCTAACCCTAACCCGAACCCTAATCCTAACCCTAACCCTAACCCTAACCTGAACCCTAGCCCTAACCTGAACCTGAACCCTAACCCTAACCCTAAGCCTAACCCTAATGCGAATCTGAATCCAAACCGTAACCCTAACCCAAAACCTACCCCTAACCCTAACCCTAACCCTAAACCTAACCCGAACCCAAACCCTAAACCTAACCCTAAACCTAACACTAACCCTAACCCGAACACGAACCCTAACCGGAACCTGAACCTGAACCCTAACCCTAACCCTAACCCGAACCCTAACCCTAAACATAACCCGAACCCGAAGCCAAACACTAACCCTAAACCAAAAGTTACCGGAACCCAAACCATAACCCAAAACTGAACCCGCACACTAACCCTAACCCTAACCCTAACCTGAACCCTAGCCCTAACCTGAACCTGAACCCTAACCCTAACCCTAACCCTAACCCTAACCCGAATATGAATCCAAACCGTAACCCTAACCCAAAACCTAACCCTAACTCTAACCCTAACCCTAAACCTAACCCAAACCCAAACCCTAAACCTAACCCTAAACCTAACACTAACCCTAACCCGAACACGAACCCTAACCGGAACCTGAACATGAACCCTAACCCTAACCCTAACCCGAACCCTAACCCTAAACCTAACCAGAACCCGAAGCCAAACACTAACCCTAAACCAAAAGTTACCGGAACCCAAACCCTAACCCAAAACCGAACCTGCACACTAACCCTAACCCTAACCCTAACCCTAACCCGAACCCTAACCCTAACCCTAACCCTAACCCTAACCCAAACCCCAGCCCTATCCCTAAACTGAACCCTAACCCTAACCATAAAACTAACCCGAACCCGAACCCGAACCCTAACCCTAACCCCTAACCCTAACCCGAAACCTAACCCTAACCCTCACCCTAACCCTAACCCCTAACCCTTAACCCGAACCCTAACCCTAACCCTAAACCTCACCCTAACCCTAACCCCTAACCCTAACCCGAACCCTAACCCTAACCCTAACCCTAA
>NW_026623089.1:85509901-85569901 GCF_023065955.2 Ursus arctos | reverse complement strand
ATACCGTGTTGCTTCGGATTAACTAATGCTACCAAAAGAACAATGATGATATGAGGGCTCAGACCGTACCTGGACACTTCTGTTTCTCACAGATAAGCCTATGGCATTTTATTTACATTAGCACAAACAATTATGATACAGTTTGCAAAAGAGAAAATATATTTCATTGAAAGGCGGTTTTTGCCAAATTTTCTCAGTGCTGTTTGCCTCGGTTTTAACTCATGATACCAAAAGAACAGTGATGATCCTAGGGCTCAGACCGTCCATGGGCACTGTTATTTCTTACACATAAGTGTATGGCACATACTATACCTTGCCACAACAACGTAAGATAGAGTTTGCAAATCAAGAAATATATTTCATTGGAACCCGTTTTTGCCAAATATGTCTCAGTACTATGTCCTCGGCACTTGGGAACAAGTCTGCACGTGGAGAAGGACTTTCTCATGGGAAGCCGGTTTTTGTCAAATGCGTCCCAGTGCTGTGCTCCACTCTTTTGACTCCTGCTGCCAGAGGCCAGGGACGAGGGGAGGGCTTAGAACATGGCTGGGCACTAGGGTTTCTTCCAAAGAAGGGGATGGCATTTGCTTTACCTTGCCACCACCCCTTCGGATAGGGTCTGCACCTCAGGAAAGCTGTTTCCGTGGGAAGCTGGCTTTCTGCCCAACGGGCCTCAGGGCCGTGGGCCTCGGGGGTCCCTCCGGCTCCCCAGAGCACAGGGAAGAGGTGAGGGGCTTAGACCATGCCTGGGCCATGTTGTTTCTTCCACCTGGGTGTGTGGCATTTTGTTGACCTGGTTACCCCCACTTGGGATAGGATTTCCACAGCAAGAGCATATTGTTAATCGGAAGCCGTTTGGGCCGCAGGGGGTCTCCGGGCTGTGTTCCTTGGGGTTGAACTCCTGCTAGTAAAACCGCCGGGATGAGGGAAGTGCTCAGACTGTGCCTGGGCCCTGTGGTCTCTTCCAGGTCAGTGTATGGCATTTCCTTCACCTTGCCACAGGCACTGGGGAGCATGTCTGCACGTGGAGAAGGACTTCCTCGTGGGAAGCCGGTTTATGTCAAACAGGTCCCAGTGCTGTGCTCCTCTCTATTCACTCCTGCAGCCAGAAGCCCAGGGAGGAGGGGAGGGCTTAGAACATGGCTGGGCACTGGCGTTTCTTCCAGAGAAGGGGATGGCATTTGCTTTCCCTTGCCACCAGCCCTTGGGATAGGGTCTGCACCTCAGGAAAGCTGTTTCCGTGGGAAGCCGGCTTTCTGCCCAACCGGCCTCAGGGCCGTGGGCCTCGGGGGTCCCTCCGGCTCCCCAGAGCAGAGGGACGAGGTGAGGGGTTTAGACCATGCCTGGGCCATGTTGTTTCTTCCACCTGGGTGTGTGGCATTTTCTTAACCTGGCTACCCCCACTTGGGATAGGATTTCCACAGCAAGAGTATATTGTTAGTCGGAAGCCGTTTTGGCCCCAGGGGGTCTCCAGGCTGTGTTCCTTGGGGTTGAACTCCTGCTAGCAAAACCGCCGGGATGAGGGAAGGGCTCAGACTGTGCCTGGGCCCTGTGGTCTCTTCCAGGTCAGTGTATGGCATTTCCTTCACCTTGCCAAAGGCACTGGGGAGCATGTCTGCACGTGGAGAAGGACTTCCTCGTGGGAAGCCGGTTTCTGTCAAACGGGTCCCAGTGCTGTGCTCTTCTCTTTTCACTCCTGCTGCCAGAAGCCCAGGGAGGAGGGGAGGGCTTACAACATGGCTGGGCACTGGGGTTTCTTCCAGAGAAGGGGATGGCATTTGCTTTCCCTTGCCACCAGCCCTTGGGATAGGGTCTGCACCTCAGGAAAGCTGTTTCCGTGGGAAGCCGGCTTTCTGCCCAACGGGCCTCAGGGCCGTGGGCCTCGCGGGTCCCACCGGCTCCCCAAAGCACAGGGACGAGGTGAGGGGCTAAGACCATGCCTGGGCCATGTTGTTTCTTCCACCTGGGTGTTTAGTAGTTTGTTGACCTGGCTACCCTCACTTGGGATAGGTTTTCCACAGCAAGAGCATATTGTTCGTCCAAAGCCGTTTGGGCCCCAGGGGGTCTCCGGGCTGTGTTCGTTGGGGTTGAACTCCTGCTAGCAAAACCGCCGGGATGAGGGAAGGGCTCAGACTGTGCCTGGGCCCTGTGGTCTCTTTCAGGTCAGTGTATGGCATTTCCTTCACCTTGCCACAGGTACTGGGGAGCATGTCTGCACGTGGAGAAGGACTTCCTAGTGGGAAGCCGGTTTCTGTCAAACGGGTCCCAGTGCTGTGCTCCTCTCTTTTCACTCCTGCTGCCAGAAGCCCAGGGAGGAGGGGAGGGCTTACAACATGGCTGGGCACTGGGGTTTCTTCCAGAGAAGGGGGTGGCATTTGCTTTCCCTTGCCACCAGCCCTTGGGATAGGGTCTGCACCTCAGGAAAGCTGTTTCCGTGGGAAGCCGGCTTTCTGCCCAACGGGCCTCCGGGCCGTGGGCCTCGGGGGTCCCTCCGGCTCCCCAGAGCACAGGGTCGAGGGGAGGGGCTTAGACCATTCCTGGGCCATGTTGTTTCTTCCAACTGGGTGTGTGGCATTTTGTTGACCTGGCTAACCCCACTTGGGATAGGATTTCCACAGCAAGAGCATATTGTTAGTCGGAAGCCGTTTGGGCCCCAGGGGGTCCCCTGATTGTGTTTTTGGGGTTGAACTCCTTCTAGCAAAACCGCCGGGATGAGGGAAGGGCTCAGACTGTGCCTGGGCCCTGTGGTCTCTTCCAGGTCAGTGTATGGCATTTCCTTCACCTTGCCACAGGCACTGGGGAGCATGTCTGCACGTGGAGAAGGACTTCCTCGTGGGATGCCGGTTTCTGTAAAACGGGTCCCAGTGCTGTGCTCCTCTCTTTTCAGTCCTGCTGCCAGAAGCCCAGGGAGGAGGGGAGGGCTTACAACATGGCTGGGCACTGGGGTTTCTTCCAGAGAAGGGGATGGCATTTGCTTTCCCTTCCACCAGCCCTTGGGATAGGGTCTGCACCTCAGGAAAGCTGTCTCCGTGGGAAGCCGGCTTTCTGCCCAACGGGCCACAGGACCGTGGGCCTCGGGGGTCCCTCCGGCTCCCCAGAGCACAGGGACGAGGTGAGGGGTTTAGACCATGCCTGGGCCATGTTGTTTCTTCCACCTGGGTGTGTGGCATTTTGTTGACCTGGCTACCCCCACTTGGGATAGGATTTCCATAGCAAGAGCATATTGTTAGTCGGAAGCCCTTTGGGCCCCAGGGGGTCTCCGGGCTGTGTTCCTTGGGGTTGAACTCCTGCTAGCAAAACCGCCGGGATGAGGGAAGGGCTCAGACTGTGCCTGGGCCCTGTGCTCTCTTCCAGGTCAGTGTATGGCATTTCCTTCACCTTGCCACAGGCACTGGGGAGCATGTCTGCACGTGGTGAAAGACTTCCTCGTGGGAAGCCGGTTTCTGTCAAACGGTTCCCAGTGCTGTGCTCCTCTCTTTTCACTCCTGCTGCCAGAAGCCCAGGGAGGAGGGGAGGGCTTACAACATGGCTGGGCACTGGGTTTTCTTCCAGAGAAGGGGATGGCATTTGCTTTCCCTTGCCACCAGCCCTTGGGATAGGGTCTGCACCTCAGGAAAGCTGTTTCCGTGGGAAGCCGGCTTTCTGCCCAACGGGCCTCAGGGCCTTGGGCCTCGGGGGTCCCTCCAGCTCCCCAAAGCACAGGGACGAGGTGAGGGGCTTAGACCATGCCTGGGCCATGTTGTTTCTTCCACCTGGGTGTTTAGCAGTTTGTTGACCTGGCTACCCCCTCATCGGGATAGGTTTTCCTCAGCAAGAGCATATTGTTCGTCGGAAGCCGTTTGGGCCCCAGGGTGTCTCCCGGCTGTGTTCGTTGGGGTTGAACTCCTGCTAGCAAAACCGCCGGGATGAGGGAAGGGCTCAGACTGTGCCCGGGCCCTGTGGTCTCTTCCAGGTCAGTGTATGGCATTTCCTTCACCTTGCCACAGGCACTGGGGAGCATGTCTGCACGTGGAGAAGGACTTCCTCGTGGGAAGCCGGTTTCTGTCAAACGGGTCCCAGTGCTGTGCTCCTCTCTTTTCACTCCTGCTGCCAGAAGCCCAGGGAGGAGGGGAGGGCTTACAACATGGCTGGGCACTGGGGTTTCTTCTAGAGAAGGGGATGGCATTTGCTTTACCTTGCCACCACCCCTTGGGATAGTGTCTGCACCTCAGGAAAGCTGTTTCCTTGGGAAGCCAGCTTTCTGCCCAACGGGCCTAGGGCCTTGGGCCTCGGGGGTCCCTCCGGCTCCCCAAACCACAAGGACAAGGTGAGGGGCTTAGACCATGCTTGGGCCATGTTGTTTCTTCCACCTGGGTGTGTGGCATTTAGGTGACCTGGCTACCCCCACATTGGATAGGTTTTCCACAGCAAGAGCATATTGTTCTTCGGAAGCCGTTTGGGCCCCAGGGGGTCTCCGGGCTGTGTTCGTTGGGGTTGAACTCCTGTTAGCAAAACCGCCGGGATGAGGGAAGGGCTCAGACTGTGCCTGGGCCCTGTGGTCTCTTCCAGGTCAGTGTATGGCATTTCCTTCACCTTGCCACAGGCACTGGGGAGCATGTCTGCACGTGGAGAAGGACTTCCTCGTGGGAAGCCGGTTTCTGTCAAACGGGTCCCAGTGCTGTGCTCCTCTCTTTTCACTCCTGCTGCCAGAAGCCCAGGGAGGAGGGGAGGGCTTACAACATGGCTGGGCACTGGGGTTTCTTCCAGAGTAGGGGATGGCATTTGCTTTCCCTTACCACCAGCCCTTGGGATAGTGTCTGCACCTCAGGGAAGCTGTTTCCCTGGGAAGCCGGCTTTCTGCCCAACGGGCCTGCGGGCCGTGTGCCTCCGGGGTCCCTCCGGCTCCCCAGAGCACAGGGACGAGGTGAGGGGCTTAGACCATGCCTGGGCCATATTGTTTCTTCCACCTGGGTGTTTAGCAGTTTGTTCACCTGGCTACCCCAACTTCGGGATAGGTTTTCCTCAGCAAGAGCATATTGTTCGTCGGAAGCCGTTGGGCCCCAGGGTGTCTCCCGGCTGTGTTCGTTGGGGTTGAACTCCTGCTAGCAAAACCGGCGGGATGAGGGAAGGGCTCAGACTGTGCCTGGGCCCTGTGGTCTCTTCCAGGTCAGTGTATGGCATTTCCTTCACCTTGCCACAGGCACTGGGGAGCATGTCTGCACGTGGAGAAGGACTTCCTCGTGGGAAGCCGGTTTCTGTCAAACGGGTCCCAGTGCTGTGCTCCTCTCTTTTCACTCCTGCTGTCAAAAGCCCAGGAAGGAGGGGAGGGCTTAGAACATGGCTGGGCACTGGGGTCTCTTCCAGAGAAGGGGATGGCATTTGCTTTCCCTTGCCACCAGCCCTTGGGATAGGGTCTGCGCCTCAGTAAACCTCTTTCCGTGGGAAGCCGGCTTTCTGCCCAACGGGCCTCAGGCCCGTTGCCTCGGTGGTCCCTCCGGCTCCCCAGAGCACAGGGACGAGGTGAGGGGCTTAGACCATGCCTGGGCCATGTTGTTTCTTCCACCTGGGTGTGTGGCATTTTGTTGACCTGGCTACCCCCACTTGGGATAGGATTTCCATAGCAAGAGCATATTGTTAGTCGGAAGCCCTTTGGGCCCCAGGGGGTCTCCGGGCTGTGTTCCTTGGGGTTGAACTCCTGCTAGCAAAACCGCCGGGATGAGGGAAGGGCTCAGACTGTGCCCGGGCCCTGTGGTCTCTTCCAGGTCAGTGTATGGCATTTCCTTCACCTTGCCACAGGCACTGGGGAGCATGTCTGCACGTGGAGAAGGACTTCCTCGTGGGAAGCCGGTTTCTGTCAAACGGGTCCCAGTGCTGTGCTCCTCTCTTTTCACTCCTGCTGTCAGAAGCCCAGGGAGGAGGGGAGGGCTTAGAATATGGCTGGGCACTGGGGTTTCTTCCAGACAAGGGGATGGCATTTGCTTTCCCTTGCCACCAGCCCTTGGGATAGGGTCTGCACCTCAGGAAGCTGTTTCCGTGGGAAGCCGGCTTTCTGCCCAACGGGCCACAGGGCCGTGGGCCTCGGGGGGCCCTTTGGCTCCCCAGAGCACAGGAACGAGGTGAGGGGCTTAGACCATGCTTGGGCCATGTTGTCTCTTCCACCTGGGTGTGTGGCATTTTGTTGACCTGGCTACCCCCACTTGGGATAGGATTTCCATAGCAAGAGCATATTGTTAGTCGGAAGCCCTTTGGGCCCCAGGGGGTCTCCGGGCTGTGTTCCTTGGGGTTGAACTCCTGCTAGCAAAACCGCCGGGATGAGGGAAGGGCTCAGACTGTGCCTGGGCCCTGTGCTCTCTTCCAGGTCAGTGTATGGCATTTCCTTCACCTTGCCACAGGCACTGGGGAGCATGTCTGCACGTGGTGAAAGACTTCCTCGTGGGAAGCCGGTTTCTGTCAAACGGTTCCCAGTGCTGTGCTCCTCTCTTTTCACTCCTGCTGCCAGAAGCCCAGGGAGGAGGGGAGGGCTTACAACATGGCTGGGCACTGGGTTTTCTTCCAGAGAAGGGGATGGCATTTGCTTTCCCTTGCCACCAGCCCTTGGGATAGGGTCTGCACCTCAGGAAAGCTGTTTCCGTGGGAAGCCGGCTTTCTGCCCAACGGGCCTCAGGGCCTTGGGCCTCGGGGGTCCCTCCAGCTCCCCAAAGCACAGGGACGAGGTGAGGGGCTTAGACCATGCCTGGGCCATGTTGTTTCTTCCACCTGGGTGTTTAGCAGTTTGTTGACCTGGCTACCCCCTCATCGGGATAGGTTTTCCTCAGCAAGAGCATATTGTTCGTCGGAAGCCGTTTGGGCCCCAGGGTGTCTCCCGGCTGTGTTCGTTGGGGTTGAACTCCTGCTAGCAAAACCGCCGGGATGAGGGAAGGGCTCAGACTGTGCCCGGGCCCTGTGGTCTCTTCCAGGTCAGTGTATGGCATTTCCTTCACCTTGCCACAGGCACTGGGGAGCATGTCTGCACGTGGAGAAGGACTTCCTCGTGGGAAGCCGGTTTCTGTCAAACGGGTCCCAGTGCTGTGCTCCTCTCTTTTCACTCCTGCTGCCAGAAGCCCAGGGAGGAGGGGAGGGCTTACAACATGGCTGGGCACTGGGGTTTCTTCCAGAGTAGGGGATGGCATTTGCTTTCCCTTACCACCAGCCCTTGGGATAGTGTCTGTACCTCAGGGAAGCTGTTTCCCTGGGAAGCCGGCTTTCTGCCCAACGGGCTTGCGGGCCGTGTGCCTCGGGGGTCCCTCCGGCTCCCCAGAGCACAGGGACGAGGTGAGGAGCTTAGACCATGCCTGGGCCATATTGTTTCTTCCACCTGAGTGTGTGGCATTTTGTTGACCTGGCTATCCCCACTTGGGATAGGATTTCCACAGCAAGAGCATATTGTTAGTCGGAAGCCGTTTGGGCCCCAGGGTGTCTCCCGGCTGTGTTCGTTGGGGTTGAACTCCTGCTAGCAAAACCGCCGGGATGAGGGATGGGCTCAGACTGTGCCCGGGCCCTGTGGTCTCTTCCAGGTCAGTGTATGGCATTTCCTTCACCTTGCCACAGGCACTGGGGAGCATGTCTGCACGTGGAGAAGGACTTCCTCGTGGGAAGCCGGTTTCTGTCAAACGGGTCCCAGTGCTGTGCTCCTCTCTTTTCACTCCTGCTGCCAGAAGCCCAGGGAGGAGGGGAGGGCTTACAACATGGCTGGGCACTGGGGTTTCTTCTAGAGAAGGGGATGGCATTTGCTTTACCTTGCCACCACCCCTTGGGATAGTGTCTGCACCTCAGGAAAGCTGTTTCCTTGGGAAGCCAGCTTTCTGCCCAACGGGCCTAGGGCCTTGGGCCTCGGGGGTCCCTCCGGCTCCCCAAACCACAAGGACAAGGTGAGGGGCTTAGACCATGCTTGGGCCATATTGTTTCTTCCACCTGGGTGTGTGGCGTTTAGTTGACCTGGCTACCCCCACATGGGATAGGTTTTCCACAGCAAGAGCATATTGTTCTTAGGAAGCCGTTTGGGCCCCAGGGGGTCTCCGGGCTCTGTTCGTTGGGGTTGAACTCCTGCTAGCAAAACCGCCGGGATGAGGGAAGGGCTCAGACTGTGCCTGGGCCCTGTGGTCTCTTCCAGGTCAGTGTATGGCATTTCCTTCACCTTGCCACAGGCACTGGGGAGCATGTCTGCACGTGGAGAAAGACTTCCTCGTGGGAAGCCGGTTTCTGTCAAACGGGTCCCAGTGCTGTGCTCCTCTCTTTTCACTCCCGCTGTCAAAAGCCCAGGAAGGAGGGGAGGGCTTAGAACATGGCTGGGCACTGGGGTCTCTTCCAGAGAAGGGGATGGCATTTGCTTTCCCTTGCCACCAGCCCTTGGGATAGGGTCTGCGCCTCAGTAAACCTCTTTCCGTGGGAAGCCGGCTTTCTGCCCAACGGGCCTCAGGCCCGTTGCCTCGGTGGTCCCTCCGGCTCCCCAGAGCACAGGGACGAGGTGAGGGGCTTAGACCATGCCTGGGCCATGTTGTTTCTTCCACCTGGGTGTGTGGCATTTTGTTGACCTGGCTACCCCACTTGGGATAGGTTTTCCACAGCAAGAGCATATTGTTCTTCGGAAGCCGTTTGGGCCCCAGGGGGTCTCCGGGCTGTGTTTGTTGGTGTTGAACTCCTGCTAGCAAAACCGCCGGGATGAGGGAAGGGCTCAGACTGTACCTGGGCCCTGTGGTCTCTTCCAGGTCAGTGTATGGCATTTCCTTCACCTTGCCACAGGTACTGGGGAGCATGTCTGCACGTGGAGAAGGACTTCCTCGTGGGAAGCCGGTTTCTGTCAAACGTGTCCCAGTGCTGTGCTCCTCTCTTTTCACTCCTGCTGTCAGAAGCCCAGGGAGGAGGGGAGGGCTTACAACATGGCTGGGCACTGGGGTTTCTTCCAGACAAGGGGATGGCATTTGCTTTCCCTTGCCACCAGCCCTTGGGATAGGGTCTGCACCTCAGGAAGCTGTTTCCGTGGGAAGCCGGCTTTCTGCCCAACGGGCCTTAGGGCCGTGGGCCTCGGGGGGCCCTTTGGCTCACCAGAGCACAGGAACGAGGTGAGGGGCTTAGACCATGCTTGGGCCATGTTGTCTCTTCCACCTGGGTGTGTGGCATTTTGTTGCCCTGGCTACCCCCACTTGGGATAGGATTTCCATAGCAAGAGCATATTGTTAGTCGGAAGCCCTTTGGGCCCCAGGGGGTCTCCGGGCTGTGTTCCTTGGGGTTGAACTCCTGCTAGCAAAACTGCCGGGATGAGGGAAGGGCTCAGACTGTGCCTGGGCCCTGTGCTCTCTTCCAGGTCAGTGTATGGCATTTCCTTCACCTTGCCACAGGCACTGGGGAGCATGTCTGCACGTGGTGAAAGACTTCCTCGTGGGAAGCCGGTTTCTGTCAAACGGTTCCCAGTGCTGTGCTCCTCTCTTTTCACTCCTGCTGCCAGAAGCCCAGGGAGGAGGGGAGGGCTTACAACATGGATGGGCACTGGGTTTTCTTCCAGAGAAGGGGATGGCATTTGCTTTCCCTTGCCACCAGCCCTTGGGATAGGGTCTGCACCTCAGGAAAGCTGTTTCCGTGGGAAGCCGGCTTTCTGCCCAACGGGCCTCAGGGCCGTGGGCCTCGGGGGTCCCTCCGGCTCCCCAAAGCACAGGGACGAGGTGAGGGGCTTAGACCATGCCTGGGCCATGTTGTTTCTTCCACCTGGGTGTTTAGCAGTTTGTTGACCTGGCTACCCCCACATCGGGATAGGTTTTCCTCAGCAAGAGCATATTGTTCGTCGGAAGCCGTTTGGGCCCCAGGGTGTCTCCCGGCTGTGTTCGTTGGGGTTGAACTCCTGCTAGCAAAACCGCCGGGATGAGGGAAGGGCTCAGACTGTGCCCGGGCCCTGTGGTCTCTTCCAGGTCAGTGTATGGCATTTCCTTCACCTTGCCACAGGCACTGGGGAGCATGTCTGCACGTGGAAAAGGACTTCCTCGTGGGAAGCCGGTTTCTGTCAAACGGGTCCCAGTGCTGTGCTCCTCTCTTTTCACTCCCGCTGTCAAAAGCCCAGGAAGGAGGGGAGGGCTTAGAACATGGCTGGGCACTGGGGTCTCCTCCAGAGAAGGGGATGGCATTTGCTTTCCCTTGCCACCAGCCCTTGGGATAGGGTCTGCACCTCAGGAAAGCTGTTTTCTTGGAACGCGGCTTTCTGCCCAACGGGCCTCAGGGCCTTGGGCCTCAGGGGTCCCTCCGGCTCCCCAGAGCACAGGGACGAGGTGAGGGGCTTAGACCATGCCTGGGCCATGTTGTTTCTTCCACCTGAGTGTGTGGCATTTTGTTGACCTGGCTACCCCCACTGGGGATAGGATTTCCACAGCAAGAGCATATTGTTAGTCGGAAGCCGCTGGGCCCCAGGGGGTCTCCGGGCTGTGTTCCTTGGGGTTGAACTCCTGCTAGCAAAACCGCCGGGATGAGGGAAGGGCTCAGACTTTGCCTGGGCCCTGTGGTCTCTTCCAGGTCAGTGTATGGCATTTCCTTCACCTTGCCACAGGCACTGGGGAGCATGTCTGCACGTGGAGAAGGACTTCCTCGTGGGAAGCCGGTTTCTGTCAAACGGGTCCCAGTGCTGTGCTCCTCTCTTTTCACTCCTGCTGCCAGAAGCCCAGGGAGGAGGGGAGGGCTTACAACATGGCTGCGCACTGGGGTTTCTTCTAGAGAAGGGGATGGCATTTGCTTTACCTTGCCACCACCCCTTGGGATAGTGTCTGCACCTCAGGAAAGCTGTTTCCTTGGGAAGCCAGCTTTCTGCCCAACGGGCCTAGGGCCTTGGGCCTCGGGGGTCCCTCCGGCTCCCCAAACCACAAGGACAAGGTGAGGGGCTTAGACCATGCTTGGGGCATGTTGTTTCTTCCACCTGGGTGTGTGGCATTTAGTTGACCTGGCTACCCCCACATGGGATAGGTTTTCCACAGCAAGAGCATATTGTTCTTCGGAAGCCGTTTGGGCCCCAGGGGGTCTCCGGGCTGTGTTCGTTGGGGTTGAACTCCTGCTAGCAAAACCGCCGGGATGAGGGAAGGGCTCAGACTGTTCCGGGGCCCTGTGGTCTCTTCCAGGTCAGTGTATGGCATTTCCTTCACCTTGCCACAGGTACTGGGGAGCATGTCTGCACGTGGAGAAGGACTTCCTCGTGGGAAGCCGGTTTCTGTCAAACGGGTCCCAGTGCTGTGCTCCTCTCTTTTCACTCCCGCTGTCAAAAGCCCAGGAAGGAGGGGAGGGCTTAGAACATGGCTGGGCACTGGGGTCTCTTCCAGAGAAGGGGATGGCATTTGCTTTCCCTTGCCACCAGCCCTTGGGATAGGGTCTGCACCTCAGTAAAGCTCTTTCCGTGGGAAGCCGGCTTTCTGCCCAACGGGCCTCAGGCCCGTTGCCTCGGTGGTCCCTCCGGCTCCCCAGAGTACAGGGACGAGGTGAGGGGTTTAGACCATGATTGGGCCATGTTGTCTCTTCCACCTGGGTGTGTGGCATTTTGTTGACCTGGCTACCCCCACTTGGGATAGGATTTCCACAGCAAGAGCATATTGTTAGTCGGAAGCCCTTTGGGCCCCAGGGGGTCTCCGGGCTGTGTTCCTTGGGGTTGAACTCCTGCTAGCAAAACCGCCGGGATGAGGGAAGGGCTCAGACTGTGCCTGCGCCCTGTGGTCTCTTCCAGGTCAGTGTATGGCATTTCCTTCACCTTGCCACAGGCACTGGGGAGCATGTCTGCACGTGGAGAAAGACTTCCTCGTGGGAAGCCGGTTTCTGTCAAACGGTTCCCAGTGCTGTGCTCCTCTCTTTTCACTCCTGCTGCCAGAAGCCCAGGGAGGAGGGGAGGGCTTACAACATGGCTGGGCACTGGGATTTCTTCCAGAGAAGGGGATTGCATTTGCTTTCCCTTGCCACCAGCCCTTGGGATAGGGTCTGCACCTCAGGAAAGCTGTTTCCGTGGGAAGCCGGCTTTCTGCCCAACGGGCCTCAGGGCCGTGGGCCTCGGGGGTCCCTCCGGCTCCCCAGAGCACAGGGACGAGGTGAGGGGCTTAGACCATTCCTGGGCCATGTTGTTTCTTCCACCTGGGTGTTTAGCAGTTTGTTGACCTGGCTACCCCCACATCGGGATAGGTTTTCCTCAGCAAGAGCATATTGTTCGTCGGAAGCCGTTTGGGCCCCAGGGTGTCTCCCGGCTGTGTTCGTTGGGGTTGAACTCCTGCTAGCAAAACCGCCGGGATGAGGGAAGGGCTCAGACTGTGCCCGGGCCCTGTGGTCTCTTCCAGGTCAGTGTATGGCATTTCCTTCACCTTGCCACAGGCACTGGGGAGCATGTCTGCACGTGGAAAAGGACTTCCTCGTGGGAAGCCGGTTTCTGTCAAACGGGTCCCAGTGCTGTGCTCCTCTCTTTTCACTCCCGCTGTCAAAAGCCCAGGAAGGAGGGGAGGGCTTAGAACATGGCTGGGCACTGGGGTCTCCTCCAGAGAAGGGGATGGCATTTTCTTTCCCTTGCCACCAGCCCTTGGGATAGGGTCTGCACCTCAGGAAAGCTGTTTTCTTGGAACGCGGCTTTCTGCCCAACGGGCCTCAGGGCCTTGGGCCTCAGGGGTCCCTCCGGCTCCCCAGAGCACAGGGACGAGGTGAGGGGCTTAGACCATGCCTGGGCCATGTTGTTTCTTCCACCTGAGTGTGTGGCATTTTGTTGACCTGGCTACCCCCACTGGGGATAGGATTTCCACAGCAAGAGCATATTGTTAGTCGGAAGCCGCTGGGCCCCAGGGGGTCTCCGGGCTGTGTTCCTTGGGGTTGAACTCCTGCTAGCAAAACCGCCGGGATGAGGGAAGGGCTCAGACTGTGCCTGGGCCCTGTGGTCTCTTCCAGGTCAGTGTATGGCATTTCCTTCACCTTGCCACAGGCACTGGGGAGCATGTCTGCACGTGGAGAAGGACTTCCTCGTGGGAAGCCGGTTTCTGTCAAACGGGTCCCAGTGCTGTGCTCCTCTCTTTTCACTCCTGCTGCCAGAAGCCCAGGGAGGAGGGGAGGGCTTACAACATGGCTGGGCACTGGGGTTTCTTCTAGAGAAGGGGATGGCATTTGCTTTACCTTGCCACCACCCCTTGGGATAGTGTCTGCACCTCAGGAAAGCTGTTTCCTTGGGAAGCCAGCTTTCTGCCCAACGGGCCTAGGGCCTTGGGCCTCGGGGGTCCCTCCGGCTCCCCAAACCACAAGGACAAGGTGAGGGGCTTAGACCATGCTTGGGGCATGTTGTTTCTTCCACCTGGGTGTGTGGCATTTAGTTGACCTGGCTACCCCCACATGGGATAGGTTTTCCACAGCAAGAGCATATTGTTCTTCGGAAGCCGTTTGGGCCCCAGGGGGTCTCCGGGCTGTGTTCCTTGGGGTTGAACTCCTGCTAGCAAAACCGCCGGGATGAGGGAAGGGCTCAGACTGTTCCTGGGCCCTGTGGTCTCTTCCAGGTCAGTGTATGGCATTTCCTTCACCTTGCCACAGGTACTGGGGAGCATGTCTGCACGTGGAGAAGGACTTCCTCGTGGGAAGCCGGTTTCTGTCAAACGGGTCCCAGTGCTGTGCTCCTCTCTTTTCACTCCCGCTGTCAAAAGCCCAGGAAGGAGGGGAGGGCTTAGAACATGGCTGGGCACTGGGGTCTCTTCCAGAGAAGGGGATGGCATTTGCTTTCCCTTGCCACCAGCCCTTGGGATAGGGTCTGCACCTCAGTAAAGCTCTTTCCGTGGGAAGCCGGCTTTCTGCCCAACGGGCCTCAGGCCCGTTGCCTCGGTGGTCCCTCCGGCTCCCCAGAGTACAGGGACGAGGTGAGGGGTTTAGACCATGCTTGGGCCATGTTGTCTCTTCCACCTGGGTGTGTGGCATTTTGTTGACCTGGCTACCCCCACTTGGGATAGGATTTCCACAGCAAGAGCATATTGTTAGTCGGAAGCCCTTTGGGCCCCAGGGGGTCTCCGGGCTGTGTTCCTTGGGGTTGAACTCCTGCTAGCAAAACCGCCGGGATGAGGGAAGGGCTCAGACTGTGCCCGGGCCCTGTGGTCTCTTCCAGGTCAGTGTATGGCATTTCCTTCACCTTGCCACAGGCACTGGGGAGCATGTCTGCACGTGGAGAAGGACTTCCTCGTGCGAAGCCGGTTTCTGTCAAACGGGTCCCAGTGCTGTGCTCCTCTCTTTTCACTCCTGCTGCCAGAAGCCCAGGGAGGAGGGGAGGGCTTACAACATGGCTGGGCACTGGGGTTTCTTCCAGAGAAGGGGATGGCATTTGCTTTCCCTTACCACCAGCCCTTGCGATAGTGTCTGCACCTCAGGGAAGCTGTTTCCCTGGGAAGCCGACTTTCTGCCCAACGGGCCTCAGGGCCTTGGGCCTCGGGGGTCCCTCCGGCTCCCCAGAGCACAGGGACGAGGTGAGGGGCTTAGACCATGCCTGGGCCATGTTGTTTCTTCCACCTGGGTGTGTGGCATTTTGTTGACCTGGCTACCCCCACTTGGGATAGCATTTCCACAGCAAGAGCATATTGTTAGTTGGAAGCCGCTGGGCCCCAGGGGGTCTCCGGGCTGTGTTCGTTGGCGTTGAACTCCTGCTAGCAAAACCGCCGGGATGAGGGAAGGGTTCAGACTGTGCCTGGGCCCTGTGGTCTATTCCAGGTCAGTGTATGGCATTTCCTTCACCTTGCCACACGCACTTGGCAGCATGTCTGCACGTGGAGAAAGACTTTTTCGTGGGAAGCTGGTTTTTGTCAAACGTGTCCCAGTGCTGTGCTCCTCTCTTTTTTCTCTTGCTGCCAGAAGCCCAGGGAGGATGGGAGGGCTTAGAACATGGATGGGCACTGTGGTTTCTTCCAGAGACGTGGATGGCATTTGCTTTACCTTGCCACAACCACTAGGGGGAGGTTCTGCACCTCAGGAAAACTGTTTCCGTGAGAAGCCGGCTTTTGGCCAAAAGGGTCTCAGGGCCGTGGGCCTCGGGTGTCCCTCATGCTACCAAAAGCACAGTAACGATGTCAGGGCTTAGACCATGCCTGGGGAATGTTGGTTCTTACACATAAGTGTGTGGCATTCTGTTTCCCTTGCTACAACCACTTTGGATAGGTTTTCCACATCAAGAACATATTTTTCGGCGGAAGCCGTTTCTGCCCCAAGTGTCACGTGCTGTGTTCGTTCGGTTTTAACTCGTGGTAGCAAAACCGCTGGGATGATGGAAGGGCTCAGACTGTGCCTCGGCACTGTGGTCTCTTACAGATCAGTGTATGGCATTTACTTCACCTTGGCACAGGCAGTTGTGAGCATGTTTGCACGTTTTGAAAGATTTTTCCGTTGCAAGCCGGTTTTTGTCAATCTCATAGGGAAGACACAGAAACTCTTTGGCATAACCTGACTCACCCAGCATCAGTAGAGCAGTTCCAGAACTCAGCCCAGGGCCCCTGTCGCCTACCCAATTGAAGCCACCACCATGCCTCTATCGAAAGGAATTCCCAAAGCCTCTCCTCTGACTCCACCACCAAAGAAACAGCAGATTGAATATGGCACTTCAAAATATCGAGATGATACATCTAGTATAGTTAGATACACAAGGTTTACCTTTTTTTATTGTTTTTTATTACATAATGTTATAGTCTCCATACAGTACAGTAAATTTCGATGATACATTAGTCGCATAAAACACCCAGTACACCATGCAACATGTGCCCTCCTTACTACCCATCACCAGCCTATAATTTAAACAGAAAAATGCTGCTCTGAATAATTTTGAATTTTCCCTCGACCCCCATTGTAAGTCTGGGATGAAAAGACTAATCAGTGATGAAACATCACCTTTGACAATTGGAAAGACATCATCCATATTTGTGACGACAAAAGGCCATCTAACACTAAATGGTGGCCACTCACCCATATCTTAGGCCCAACTGTATAAACACTGTCAAACGTATATCTTAAAAATAGACAAAGAGTAAACCTCACCTTCCCTTTCTAATGAAAGTGTGTTTCTAGGTAACAGCTGTTCAAAATACATTCATAAGCAGTCAATGAACAGAGAAAATGGGATCCCCTGCAAAGTGCTCCAAGCTCAGAAACTAAGTACCTCCTTCACCAAATTCAGAACGCTGACAACTATTACTTAAGTTTTACTTCATGGCTCAACTAGAGAAAAGAGAAAAACCCAGGAGATGGTGGGTTAATGAGAGGTTTTACTTCCAGTCCTGATGTGGATATGACATTTCTCCAAATGGACCTGCCGCTTTCTCTGAATGCTGGATCCCGTGTCAAGCTGCCTCACTGACTCAGATGCAGACGTTCAGAACGTTGGGTCTCGCGGAGCCAGAGCAGAGAAGTGTTGTCAGATGGGGAGAAGCAGCTCCTCGGACCTAAAGCCTGCACACCTGCTGTGGTTTCTGGGAGAAGGGGAAACATAGACTTGTCTTTTAGTAGTTATTATCTCCCAGCCCATTGCCACCATTCCCAGGAAACAGCTAGCACAATGCTGAAGTTGGGTAACGGCTCTGGGCCTTCCTAGCGCCACACCTGTGCCTGAGGGAACAGGGAATACCCTGCTGAACTCGGGGAACTGCTCAAGGTCCATTACCTGCACTGTGTCGGGGGACAGGGGCACCGCACTGAAGTTGGGGACTGTGCGGTCCTTTCTCTCGCTCTTCCTGGGGAACACAGGAAACCCTGGAATGTCTGCGAACCATCCCACAAAAGCTTTGCTGAGCGGGTGCCCTAGAGTTCCTGGGTCTGGGGTGTATGGCCAGTTGACGGAGACTAGGCAGAAGAGACTTTCAAGGGAAAAAGGAAAGAAACCTGAGTCTCCATGATGAACTCTCTCAACATGCCCTTCCAGAACCCCGCCTCTTACCCGGGGTGCCCCTACTCCCAGAAAGCCCACCTATGGCCACACAGCATGCACTCACCCAGCCAGGAACTCCACAGGTCCACTCTCTCAAAACTCCACTTCCTTGGCTCCTGGTCTGCGTCCTTGGGCTGCTCCGGATCTGCACACAGAGACGTAGCTCCACCCCCATGGGGTGATTGCTTGGGGAGTATGATGCTTCCAACTCCTTGAATGCCAGGCAACCGGCCCCATGACTCACAACTCTGGGAGTGCAGAGGTCCAGGAGGCACCTCCTTGGCTAAACGCCCTGAGCAGGCATGACGGGGATCATGGGCAGGGCTGCAATCACACACTCACACACACACACACACACACACACACACACACACACACACACACGGCCCCTTTCGCGGACCCCTCTAGCTGCAGACCACCCTCAGAGCCCTACCCCTTCCCTTCTGCACCAACCCTTACTACAGGTGTGTGCCTGGATTCTGGCTAGGTCAGCTGCTCTCAGACTGTTCCAGCTTTGGGCTTTAGGAAATGGCAGTGCTTTCATGAATGTCCAAGGCAATTTTAAGCCCCAAAAGGAATGCTCCAAGCGGGAATAGCTTTGCCTTCTTGTCTCACCCATGGAGTGGATAGTGCTTCTCAGACCTTCAAAACATCCTTCTAGGGTGAGCCCATTTGTGCTGCAATCTATATACACATGCTTAGTTCTACAGGGAAGGAAGGAAAAGCCGGCCTTCTGTTCTGTCGTGGTTGTGAACCAGGAACATTTATTTTTCACTTGAAAACAGAGTGTTATTGTCGACACTAAATGAAGGAACCTTTTAAAACATTTTAGAGAGGAAGGAAGAGAGTTTTATTCAAACCCAAGTCAAGGACAGCTGCCTGGGAGACACAATCTTCACAAAGAAGGGAGTGCTCCAGGGAAGGAACATTTAGGGCAGGGTCATATATTTGTTCTGAGTTGTACTACGTACAGTTATACATCACGATGAGGAAGAAGGTTCCAGAAAGTGACAGGCTTTTTCTTATGTTTTCAGTATGTACAAATCAGTATGACTTTAATCTTATGGGAGCAAGAAAGGTTCTTTTGTGTTCTCACCTTGATGTTGGCAAAGGCATTTTTTGGTTCTCTTTTTCTTTTTGATGCATATGGACAATAAGTGCTGGGGGCAGAAATAGGGCCCATGCTTTGAGGGTTTGCCCAGTCATTTTGAGCTGGGTAAAATGTTAAAGGAGAGCTTTCCTGGGAGGCCAAGATCAGGCCTCACAGATGGTATGACATAAAAATTACTCTTATCCTTATCATCACTACCAAATGGTGGAACGTGAGATGAAGGCACCTTTCCAATAGTAAAGAGACATCAAAGGACCCCTACAGAAGGTTACCTGCTCCATGGTCAACACAGGTAACAGAGGCATTCATGGTCTCTGGACTCCTCCCCTTGTCCTGCCCAAATCTCTGAAACATACAGATCATTTACAGTCAGAATTTTAGACATCTTAGAGATGTCTGGCACCATTCCCTTGGACTACAGAATACAACAGAATAGCTCACTGTCACAACACGAAAGTGCCCCTGGATACACTAAGTTCTTTCTCCACAACGTTGGCCTTAATGAAATCATAATCGTAACATAGAAACACTACGATGGTTGGGAATAAATAATCACAGGTAAGGGAATATTTAGGAAATCTTTAGAAGCATTGTCTCACTCTATAGAAGAGGCTAACTGCTTTAAATACTATTTCCGACCTTACAGGACACTCTACAGACCAGAGCCTCCATCAATTAAAAAAGCATAGTTCTTTCAGTCACTTTAATATCAGAAAAATAGTATAGTATCTCTATTCCTAGGGATCTTTAAGTCTCCGACTCAAAGGTCCTCCACTGAGAGAATTATCTTCATGATCATGATGGGCAGAGGTGAAAAGGCAGCCGAATTCATTCCATTTGGCCACACAACAAGAAAATCCTAATACTTCCTAGGTTTCCAGATTGAGAAGACCAGGGGTAGAGCGAAATGTTACCTTGTATGGAAGAACAAGGGATTTGGAGTCAGTTTGGAGATCCCACTTAGGTTTCTGACACTAAAAATCCTCTGTAATTCATATCATTTCTGAGCCTTTGTCTATCCATCTAAAAATGGGACTCATTCTATCTACACCCCAGTTGAGAAGTTTACGAGGGAGAATGCTACTCAGAGCCAGTATGGATTCTCCCAAGAGCAGGTGCTCAGGAGCCATAATTACCATTGGGTCTATATCTTTTCCAGAGAAAAGAACACATGGTGAAACCGTGTTTCGAAAAGATGACTCACAAGATGATTTTCACACTTTCATGAAGGTCAAGAAACTGCTATATTGTTGTAATTCTCTCAGAAATCATGTTATTAGCCTGGTGGGGACAATAGCAACATCATCACTAGGAGTGGGGAGCTTCTCATCTCCATATGGCTATGTTGACTACCTTAACACAATGCCACCAGAAAGGAAAGCTGGAGGGAGGTGTGTGTGGGCACAGACCAAGGCTGCCAGGTGTGCCTGGGACATGCAGAACTCTGATAGGAGGCTTAAGTCCTGTCTATGTTAGGATAGTCAGTGCTCTTCAGAGACAAAGGGCCATTGTGTGTGAGCCCTGATGTAGAAAAGGTGGAAAATGTCCATTGCGATTCCCTCTCTGACCCTTAGGGTATGCAGCAAAGTTACATTGAATTTTTAAACATGGAGGGATTTCCTGGTCTTCTTTTCATGAGGACTCGGGCTCTATTCCTTGGTGGCCTACAAATAGAATCTAGTTAGTTTCAGGATGTTAAAATGTAGACATGATTCATGGAACAACATATCATCTGTTTGGGTAAATAGTCTATGACCACTGGAAATTGCACGTATTATGCAATATTACATAGACGTCAATTAGGTCACATTTGTTACCAATGTTTTGTCTGCTTTTTCCATCAGATATTGAGAAAGGCATATTAAAATTTCCAAACAAAATTTCCAAAAAAAGAGGATGCTGATCAAAAATGTTGTGTGAAAACGAAAAGAAAGTGCCATCACTCCATTCAGTGAATCAGGTTTGTGCAGAGAGACGGTAACGTTGATCACTGAAGACACCAGGGTTTTCCAATATGTGTGTTGAACCTTAAGGAAACTGCCATAGACGTAACTCTCAGTAAGAAGAGCATGGTAAGGGTCTTCCAACTCCCATCCTCTGTCATGATGATGGAAGCATGTTGCAGAGTGGGAATGAAAGCATAAGGGCCACTAACCAATCTTCAAGGAAGAACATTGTATCAAAGCCATCATTCACCTGACATCTTCGGTCGTGAAGATGAAACTATTGGCACAGGTGTCTAAGAAAACATAGGGAAAGTGCCATATACTGAAGTCCACGAAAGAACACCATAGAGAAAGCATCTTGCATCTCACAGTCTTCTGTCATAAAAACGGAAGTATGTGCAAAACTGTCTGTGAAAACAGACGCATAAAGCGCGTTGTTTCACTCTATACAGGAACACTGTATTGACACCATGTCTCAACTCACAACTTCTGTAGTGAAGACGGAAGCCTTGGTAAGAATGTGTGCGAGCTCATAAAGAAGTGCCGTCTACTTAATTCTAAGAACCAAATCTGTGTAGATAGAAAACAATATCAAACCAACCTCCTGACAAATGGATCAACCGGGGTTTCCTTCCTGTGTGTTGAACCTTAACGAAAGTGCCATAAACTTAATAGTAGGTGAGAGCACTGGGTAGATAGCATCTTTCAACCAACAAATTCTGTCATGAAGATGGAAACGTTTGCATCATTGCCCTGAAAGCATAAGGAAAGTGGCAGAGACTTAGCTTCAAGAAAGGACCGTACCGAATCCATCCTTCAAGGCACGTCTTCTTTTACGAAGTTGGAAGCATTCTCAGAAGTGTTTCTCAGCATAAGGGAATTATCGTACGCTTAACTTTATGAGGGAAATCTGTAGGACACTGTCTGAAACTCAGATCTTTTCTCATGAGGCTGAAAGCATTGGCTCAAGGGTAAAGGAACTTGTAAAGAAATGACATTTACTCCACTCTGAGCACCAAGGTTCTGTATAGAGAATGAAACTTCAAACATCCTGATGCATGGAGAAGCTTTTTCAAATATCTGTGTTGAACGGTAAAAGAAGTGCCATACGCTTAGCACTATTAAAGAGCACCATCTGGAGACAACTTTCCAAATCAAGTTCATGAGGGTGGATGTATGTTCCAAAATCTGCATGAAACCTAAGGAACATTCTGTATGCTCAGGTAAGAACACCCTTGGAAAAAATCTTTCAACTCACATCTTCTGTAATGAAGATGGGAGTACTTGCAGAAGTGGAAGTGAAAGCATAAGGAGAGGTCCTATCTAAGTAGTTGTGAGAAACAACTCCGTGTTGATAGAAGGCAACATCGAAGTAACATGGTGACCCAGGAATATACACCCGTTGTCCAGCACGTGCCTAGAACCTTAAGGAAAAGGGCACTATATACAAATCTCAGTCAGAACACCGAATGGACACCATTTTCCAAGTCACAGCTTCTGTGAGGATGATCGCAAGTTTTTCAAGTGTCTACGAATGCATAAGGAAGGTGTCACCTACTTTACACTAGGAGAGAATACTCTATCTAAAAGCATCTTGCACCTCACATCTTTTCTCATGAAGTGGGAGCATTGTGCAAAACAGTGCCTGCGAGCATCAAGATAATGCACTTCGTTTAAAACTGTAATAATACTACACAGAAAGCATCACTCAACTCACTTCTTTCATGAGGATGAAAGCCGTTCGAAAAGGTTGTGTGAAAACAAAAAGAAAGTGCAATCAGTCAATTAGCTAAAGAGTTTGTGTAGAGAGATGGCAACTTTGATCAGTGAAGACACTAGGGCTTCCCTATATGTGTTTCCTTAAGGTTCACTTAAGGAAACAGCCCCAGATGTAACTCTCAGTAATAGGAGTGCATGGAAACAGTCTTCCAACTACCGTCGTCTGTCATGATGATGGAAGAATGTTTCAGAGTGGGAAGGAAAGCATAGGAAAAGGGCCAATAACGAATATTTAAGACAGAATATTGTATCGAAGCCATCTTTCACCTCACGTATTCGATCATGAAGATGAAAGCATTTCAACAGGCGTCTAAGAAAACATAAGGAAAGTGCCATATACTGAAGTCTCTGAAAGAACACCATAGAGAAAGCATCTTGCATCTCACAGTTTTTCTTTTTTTTTCTTTTTTTAATGTTTTATTATGTTTGTCAACATACAGTGCATCCCCGGTTTCCGATGTAAGGCTCGATGATTCATTAGTTGCGTATAACACCTAGTGCACCATGCAATACGTGCCCTCCTTACCGATCTATGCCATTCTCCCACCCCCCTCCCTTCTGAGGCCCTCAGTTTATTTCTCATAGTCCATAGTCTCTCATGTTTCATTCCCCCTTCTGATTACCCCCCTTTCTTTATCCCTTTCTTCTCCTACCGATCTTCCTAGTTCTTTTGTTCCATAGATGAGAGAAATCATATGATAGTTGTCTTTCTCTGCTTGACTTATTTCACTTAGCATTAGCTCCTCCAGTGCCATCCATGTTGTAGCAAATGTTGAGAACTCGTTCTTTCTGATAGCTGAGTAATATTCCATTGTATGTATGGACCACAACTTCTTAATCCAGTCATCTGTTGAAGGGCATCTCGGCTCCCTCCACGATTTAGCTATTGTGGACATTGCTGCTATGAACATTGGGGTGCATATGGCCCTTCTCTTCACTACGTCTGTATCTTTAGGGTAAACACCCAGTGGTGCAATGGCTGGATCATAAGGTAGCTCAACTTTTAACTTTTTAAGGGACCTCCACACTGTTTTCCAGAGTGGCTGTACCAACTTGCATTCCCACCAACAATGTAGGAGGGATCCCCTTTCTCCACATCCTCTCCAACAATTGTTGTCTCTTGCCTTGTCTATTTTTGCCATTCTAACTGGCGTAAGGTGGTATCTCAGTGTGGTTTTGATTTGAATTTCTTTGATGGCTAATGATTTTGAACATTTTTTCATGTGTCTGTTAGCCATTTGTATGTCTTCATTGGAAAAGTGTCTGTTCATATCTTCTGCCCATTTTTTGATTTGTTTATTTGTTTCTCGTGTATTGAGTTTGAGAAGTTCTTTGTAGATCTTGGATACCAGTCCTTTATCTGTAGTATCATTTGCAAATATATTCGCCCATTCCGTGGGCTGCCTCTTTGATTTTCTGTTTCCGTGACTGTGCCGAAACTTTTAGTCTTGATGAAGTCCCATAAATTCATTGTATCTTTTGTTTCTCTTGCCTTTGGGGATGTATCATGAAAAAGGTTGTTTTGGCCGATGTCGTGGAGGTTGCTGCCTATGTTCTCCTCTAGAATTTTGATGGATTCCCATCGAGGTCTTTCATCCATTTGGAGTTTATTTTTGTGTATGGTGTGAGATAGTGGTCAAGTTTCATTCTTTTGCATGTGGCTGTCCAATTTTCCCAGCACCATTTATTGAAGAGACTTTTTTCCCACCGGATGTTTTTTCCTCCTTGCTCAAATATTAGCTGCACAAAGAGCCGAGGGTCCATTTCTCTGTTCTCTATTCTGTTCCATTGGTCTGTGTGTCTGCTTTTGTGCCAGTAGCATGCTGTCTTTGTGATCACAGCTTTGTAGTACAGCTCGAAATCTGGCATTGTGATGCCCCCAGCTTTATTTTTCCTTTTCAACAGTTCCTTGGAGATTCATGGCTTTTTCTGTTTCCATGCAAATTTAAGGACTATTTGTTCCAGTTCTTTGAAAAATGTCCTCAGTATTTTGATCGGGATAGCATTGAAACTGTAGATGGCTCTGGGTAGCATGGACATTTTAACTATGTTAATTCTTCTGATCTTTGAGCATGGAATACCTTTCCATCTTTTTATGTCTTCCTTAATGTCTTTCAAGAGTGATTTATAGTTTCTAGAATATAGGTCCTTTACGTCTCTGGTTAATTCTAAGGTAACGTACGGTTTTTGGTGCTATTGTAAATGGGATGGATTCCCTAATTTCTCTTTCTTTGGTCTCATTATTCGTGTACAGAAATGCAACTGATTTCTGAGCATTAATTTTGTATCCCACCACATTACTGAATTGCTCTATAACTTCTAATAGTTTGGGAGTGGCTTCTTTTGGGTTTTCCATATAGAGTATCATGTCATCTGCAAAGAGAGACATTTTGACTTCTTCTTTGCCGATTTGAATACCTTTGATCCCTTTTTGTCGTCTGATTGCTGTTGCAAAGACTTCCAGTACGATGTTGAATAATAGTGGCGAGAGTGGGCATCCTTGTCGAGTTCCTGATCTTAAGGGAAAGGCTTCCAGCTTTTCCCCATTGAGAATAATATTTGCAGTAGGCTTTTCATAGATGGCTTTTATGAGATTGAGAAATGTACCCTCTATTCCTACACTCTGAAGGGTTTTAATCAGGAAAGGATGCTGTATTTTGTCAAATGCTTTTTCGGCATCAATTGAGAGGATCATATGATTCCTGAGTCTTTTCTTGTTGATATGATATATCACGCTGATGGATTTGCGAATATTGAACCACGCTTGCATCCCAGGTATGAATCCCACTTGATCGTGATGGGTAATTCTTTTAATGTACTGTTGGATTTTATTAGCAAGTATCTTGTTGAGGATTTTGGCGTCCATATTCATTAGGGAAATCGGTCTGTAATTCTCCTTTTTGAGGGGGTCTTTACCTGGTTTGGGGATCAAGGTAATATTGGTCTCATAGAATGAGTTTGGTAAGTTTCCTTCTGTTTCTATTTTTTGAAATAGCTTTAGGAGAGTAGGTATTATTTCTTCTTTGAATGTTTGGTAGAATTCCCCAGGAAAACCGTCCGGGCCTGGAGTTTTGTTATTTGGAAGGTTGTTTATCACTGATTCAATTTCTTCATCATTAATTGGCCTGTTTAAGAAATCAGTTTCTTCCTGTTTCAATCTTGGTAGTTTATAGGTTTCCAGGAAGGATTCCATCTCTTCCGGATTGCTTAGTTTATTGGCATATAGCTGTTGATAAAAATTTCTAATTATCCTTCCAATTTCAATGGTGTTCATCGTGACCTCTCCTTTTTCATTCATAATATTAATATTCGGGTCCTTTCTCTTTTCTTTTGGATGAGCGTTGCCAGTGGTCTGTCAATTTTATTGATTCTCTCAAAGAACCAGCTTCTAGTCCTGTTGATCTGCTCTACTGTACTTCTGGTTTCTGCTTGATTGATTTCAGCTCTAATTTTGGTCAACTGCTTCCTCGTGCGTGGATTAGGCCTGTCCCTCTGTTGCTGTTCCAGCTTCTTGAGGTGAGAATATAAAAACCGCATTTTAGATTTTTCTATTCTTTTGAGTAGGGCTTGGATGGCTATGTATTTCCCCCTTAGGACTACCTTTGCAGTATCCCATAGGTTTTTGGACTGTTGTATTTTCATTCCTATTGGTCTCCATAAATTGTTTAATTTGATTTTTGATTTCCTGGTTTATCGAGTCATTCCTGAGCAGGATGGTTCTTAGTCTCCAGGTGTCTGAGTTTCTTCCAAATTTTTCCTTGTGGTTGAGTTTCGATTTCAGAGCGTTGTGGTCTGAGAATATGCACGGGATAATTTCAATCGTTTGGTATCGGTTGAGACCTGTTTTGTGTCCCAGAACATGGTCTATTCTTGAGAATGTTCCATGGGCATTAGAATAGAATGAGTATTCTTTGGTTCTGGGGTGTAGTGTTCTATATATATCTATGAGGTCCAACTTGTCGAGTATGGCATTCAAAGCCTTTGATTCTTTGCTTAGTTTTTGCCAGGGTGTTCTGTCTATTTCTGAGAGTGGAGTGTTGAGGTCCCCTACTATTAATGTATTTTTATTTATATGTCTCTTTATTCTGGTTAAGAGTTGGCTTGTGTATCTTGCTGCTCCCCTGTTGGGGGCATATATATTTATAATTGTCATATCCACTTGTTGAATACTTCCTTTAAGAATAATATAGTGCCCTTCTGCATCTCTAACAATAGTCTGTAGTTTAAAATCCAATTTATCTGATATGAGAATTGCTACCCCAGCTTGCTTTTGAAGTCCATTTGCGTGAAAGATGGTACTCCATCCCCTTACTCTCAGTCTGAATGCATCTTTGGGTTCAAAATGAGTCTCCTGTAGACAGCAAATGGATGGGTCATTTCTTTTTATCCAATCTGCAACCCTTCTTTTTCTTTTGTTTTAAGATTTCATTTATTAATTTGACAGCAAAACAGCCAGTGAGAGAGGGAACACAAGCAGGGGGAGTAGGAGAGGAAGAAGCAGGCTCACAGCGGAGGAGCCTGATGTGGGGCTCGATCCCACAATGCCGGGATCACGCCCTGGCTGAAGGCAGACGCTTAACTGCTGTTCCACCCAGGCGCCCTGCATCTCACTGTCTTCTGGCATGAAAAAGGAAGCATGTGAAAAAGTGTGTACAAAAAGAGATGCATAAAGCGCGTTGCCTCACTCTATAGAAGAACACTGTATAGACATCATGTCTCAACTCACAACTTCTGTTGTGAAGATGGAAGCCTTGGCAAGAGTGTGTGCAAGCACGTAGAGAAAGGGCTGTCTACTTAATTCTGAGAACCAAATCTGTCTAGATAGAAAATGATATCGAACCCACCTCCTGACAAATGGATCAACCAGGGTTTTCTTCCCTATGTGTTGAAACTTAAGGAAAGTGCCATAAACTTAGTAGGTGAGAGCACTGGGTAGATAGCATCTTACAAACCACGACTTCTATCATGAAGACGAAAATGTTTGCAACGTTGTGGTGAAAACATAAGGAAAGTGGCAGAGACATGGCTCCAAAAAAGGACAGTACCTAATCCATCTTTAAAGGCACGTGTTCTTTCATGAAGCTGGAAGCATATACAAGAGAGTGTTTCTCAGCTTAAGGGAATTATCGTATGCTTAACTTTACAAGAGAACTCCATAGAATACCCTCTGAAACATCTTTTCACATGACCCTGGAAGCATTGGCTAAAGGGTGAGGGAATGTGTAAAGAAATGCCATTTACTCGACTCTGAGCACCAATGTTCTGTATAGAGGAAGAGATTTCAAACATCCTGATGTATGAAGAGAGATTTTCAAATATCTCTGTTGAACCATAAGAGAAGTGCCATATGCTTAACACTAAGAAAGAGCACCATCTAGAGACAACCTTCCAAATCACAACTACCTTCATGAAGATGGATGTATGTTCCAAAACTGTATGAAAACCTAAGGAACATGCTGTATGCTCAGGTAAGAACACCCTTGGAAAAGATCTCCCAACTCACATCTTCTGTAATGAAGATGGAAGTACATGCAGAAGTGTGAGTGAAAGCATAAGGAGAGGTCCTAAGTAGTTGTGAGTACCAGGTCAGTGTTGATAGGCAACATCGAAGTAACATGGTGACCCAGGAATATATATGCGTTGTCCAATACGTGCGTTGAACCTTAAGGAAAGAACAATATACCCAAATCTCAGTCAGAACACCGAATGGACACCCTCATCCAAGTCACATCTTCTGTTAGGAAGATGTCAAGATTTTCAAAAGTGTCTACAAATGCATAGGGAAAGGGACACCTACTTTACTCAAGGAGAGAACACTCTATATAAAAGCGTCTTGCACCTCACATCTGGTGTCATGAATTGGGAGCATTGTACAAAACTGTGCCTGCAAGCATCAAGATAATGCCTTTTGTTGAACCATGTAAGAACACTACAAGGAAAGCATCTCTCAACTCACATCAGTCATGAGGAGGAAAGCCCTTCAAAAGTTGTGTGAAAACGAAAGGAAAGTGCCATCAGTCAATTCAGCGAACCATGTTTTTGTAGAGACAAGGCAACATTGATCAGTGAAAACAGCAGGGTTTACCAATACGTGTGTTGAACCTTAAGGAAACAGCCATAGACGTAATCTCAGGAAGAAGAGGGTATGGAAAGGGTTTTCCAAGTCCCATAATCTGTCATGATGATGGAAGCATGTGTCTGATTGGGAATAAAAGCATAAGGAAAGGGAGGTGAACCAACTTTAGGAAAGAACATTGTACCGAAGCCATCTTTGAAGTCACGTCTTCAGTCTTGAAGATGAAACCGTTTGTACAAGTGCCTAAGAAAACATAAGGAAAGTGCCATATACTGAATCTACGAAGGAACACTGTAGAGAAACCATCTGGCATCTCACAGTCCTCTGTCATGAAAACGGAAGCTTGTGCAAATGTGTGTAAGAAAGAGACACATAAAGCTCCTGGAGCATGCAGGGGCGGCTGGCGGTGTTAGAAACACAGACAGAGAGACACTGGCCCTGTAGGTGAGAGCTCGGAAGCCAGGTGTGGGGCTCACATCCTGGACAGTGCAGGGTTGAGCAGCACCAACAGAAACAGAGTTAAAGTGGCCAGAACATCAGTGGAGAATGGTCCACAATCCATCTGTTCTGAGACAGAGGCTGAGATTCGGCCACTGCTGCTCTGACTCTCAGAAGAAGCACAGCAAACCACCAGGGAAAGCCGCCAGAGAAAAGAAGCCTGGAAAGACCGGCTCACAGCGTGCCCACCCCCATCCCCCTTTGCAGGGTACACAGAGACTCTACCCAAACAGGGTTGCCCAAGTATCGGCACGGCAGGCCCCTACCTCAGAAGGCAGGCTGAAAAATCAAGAAGCCCCCATACCTAAGATCCCTATAAAACAAGGGCGCATGGCCTGGGTCGTGGTCAATAATTTGTGCTCTGGACAACACCACAACCTCTCCTCATCTGAATGAGGAGAAGCCCCCCCCCCCCAGCAAAGAAAAGACAATAAGTTTGTGGCCTCTGCCACAGAACTTATGGATATGGATATAACCAAATTATCAGAAATGGAATTCAGAGTAACAATGGTCAAGATGATTTGTAGACTTGAAAAAAATATTGACAAAATTGTTAATGAGAACACAGAATCTCTAAGGGCAGAAATGTGAGCGAATCTGGCAGAAATTAAAAATTCTAGGAGCCAAATGCAGTCAAAACTAGAGGCTCTGTTGGCCAGGGTGAATGAGGCAGAAGGACGTATCAGCGAATTGGAAGATGGGTTAGTAGAGGAAAAAGCTAAAAGAGAATCTGGACTCAAAAAAATCCACACACAGGAATGTAGGTTACGGGAAATGACTGACTCAATAAAACGTTCCAGTGTCAGAATCATCGGCATTCCTGAGGACGTAGAGAAAAACAGAGGTCTAGAAGAGATATTTGAACAAATTATAGCTGAAAACTTCCCTAATCTAGCAAGGGAAACAAACATTCGTGTCCAAGAGGCAGAGAGGACCCCTTCCAAGCTCAACCACGACAAACCCACGCCACGTCACGTCATAGTGCAATTCGCAAATATTAGATGCAAGGATACAGTATTGAAAGCGGCCAGGGCAAAGAAATTTCTCACGTACCAAGGCAAAGATATCAGAATTACGTGTGACCTCTCTACACAGACCTGGAATGAGATAAAGGGTTGGGGGGCATTTTTAAATCTCTTTCAGAGAAAAACATGCAGCCAAGGATCCTTTATCCAGCAAGGCTGTCATTCAGAATTCATGGAGAAATAAAGACCTTCCAGAATCGTGGTCATTGACCAATTTTTTTAACCACAAAACCAGCCCTACAGGAGATATTAAGGGGGGGGGGTTCTATAAAAGTAAAAAGGCCCCAAGAGTGATAGAGAACATAAAGTCACAATCTATGGAAACAAAGACTTTACTGGCAATATGGCATCATTAAAATCACATCTCTCAATAATCCGTCTCAATGTAAATGGCCTAAATGCTCCCATAAAACACCACAGGGTTTCTGATTGGATAAAAAGACATGACCCATCCATTTGCTGTCTACAAACACTCATTTTGAACCTAAAGATACATTCAGACTAAAAGGATGGAATACCATCTTTCACGCCAATGGACCTGAAAAGAAAGCTGGGGTAGCAATTCTCATGTCAGACAGATTGGATTTGAAACTAAAGACTATAGTTAGAGACACATAAGGGCACTATATTATTCTTAAAGGATGTATCCAACAAGTGGATATGACAATTATAAATATATATGCCCCCAACAGGGGAGCAGCAAGATACACAAGCCAACTCTTAACTGGAATAAAGAGATATATAGATAAAAATACATTAATAGTAGGAACCTCAACACTCCACTATCAGCAACAGACAGAGCACCGGAGCAGAAAACCAACATAGAAACAAGAGCTTTGAATGCCATGCTAGACGAGTTAGACCTCATAGATATATATAGAACACTGTACCCCAGAACCAAAGAATACTCATTCTATTCTAATGCCCATGGAACATTCTCAAGATTAGACCATGTTCTGGGACACAAATCAGGTCTCAACTGATACGAAAAACTGAAATTATCCCCTCATATTCTCAGAGCACAACACTCTGAAATTGGAACTCAAAAACAAGGAAGATTTTGGAAAAAAACTCAAACACTTGGAAACTAAGAACCATCCTGCTCAGGAATGACCCAATGAACCAGGAAATCAAAAATATATTTAAACAATTTATGGAGACCAACGGGAATGAAAACACAATGGTCCAAAACCTATGGGATACTGCAAAGGCAGTCCTAAGGGGGGAATACATAGCCATCCAAGCCTCACTCAAAAGAATAGAAAAATCTAAAATGCAGTTTTTATATTCTCACCTCAAGAAGCTGGAATAGCAACAGAGGGACATGCCTAATCCACTCACGAGAAAGCAGTTGACCAAAACTAGAGCAGAAATCAATGAACTAGAAACCAGAAGTACAGTAGAGCAGATCAACAGGACTAGAAGCTGGTTCTTTGAGAGAATCAATAAAATTTACAAAACACTGGCAAGACTTATACAAATGAATAGAGAAAGGACCTAAATTAATAAAATTATGAATGAAAAAGGAGAGGTCATGACCAACACCAATGAAATTGGAATGATTATTAGAAACTTTTACAAACAGCTATATGCCAATAAATTAAGCAATCTGGAAGAGATGGAGGCCTTCCTAGAAACCTATATACTACCAAGACTGAAACAGGAAGAAATTGACTTTTTAAACAGGCCAATTAATTATGAATAGATTGAGCCAGTGATAAACAACCTTCCAAATAACAAAACTCCAGGCCCGGACGGTTTTCCTGGGGAATTCTACCAATCATTCAAAGAAGAAATAATACCTATTCTCCTAAAGCTATTTCAAAAAATAGAAACAGAAGGAAAGCTACCAAACTCATTCTATGAGGCCAATATTACCTTGATCCGCAAAACAGGCAAAGACCCCCTCAAAAAGAAGAATTACAGACCAATTTCCCTAATGAATATAGATGCCAAAATCCTCAACCAGATTCTGGCTAATAGAATCCAACAGTACATTAAAACGATTATCCATCATGAACAAGTGGGATTCATCCCTGGGATGAAAGCGTGGTTCAAAATACGCAAATCGATCAGCGTGATACATCATATCAACAAGAAAAGACTCAGGAACCATATGATCCCCTCAACTGATCCAGAAAAAACATTTGACAAAATACAGCATCCTTTCCTGATTAAAACCCTTCAGAGTGTAGGAATAGAGGGTTCATTTCTCAATCTCATAAAAGCCATCTATGGAAAGGCTACAGAAAATATTCTCAATGAGGAAAAGCTGGAAGCCTTTCCCTTAAGATCAGGAACTCAACAAGGATGCCCACTCTCGCCACTATTATTCAACATAGTACTAGAAGTCCTTGCAACAGCAGACAACAAAAAGGGATAAAAGGTATCCAAATCAGCAAAGAAGTCAAAATGTCTCTCTTCACAGATGACATGATACTCTATATGGAAAACCCAATAGAATACACGCGCAAAATATGAGAAGTTATAGAGCAATTCAGTAATGGGGTGGGATAGAAAATCAATGCTCAGAAATCAGTTGCATTTCTATACACGAATAATGAGACTGAAGAAAGAGAAATTAGGGAATCCAGCCCATTTACAATAGCACCAAAAACCATATGTTACCTAGGAATTAACCAGAGACGTAAAGGACCTATATTCTAGAAACTATAAATCACTTTTGAAAGACATAGAGGAAGACACAAAGAGATGGAAAAATACTCCATGCTCATGGATCGGAAGAATTAACATAGTTAAAATGTCCATGCTACCCAGAGCAATCTACACTTTCAATGCTATCCCGATCAAAATACCGATGAGATTTTACAAAGAACTCGAAAAAACAGCCCTTAAATTTGTATGGAACTAGAAAAGACCCCGAATCGCCAAGGAATTGTTGAAAAGGAAAAACAAAGCTGGGGGCATCACAATGCCAGATTTCAAGCTGTACTACAAAGCTGTGATCACAAAGACAGCATGGTACTGGCACAAAAGCAGACACATAGACCAATGGAACAGAATAGAGAACCCAGAAATGGGCCCTCGACTCTGGGCAAATGATTTTTGACAAAGCAGGAAACAACATCCAGTGGAAAAAAGACAGTCTCTTCAATACATGGTGCTGGGGAAATTGGACAGCTACATGCAAAAGAATGAAACGTGACCACTCCCTAACACCATACACAAAGAGAAACTCTAAATGGATGAAAGACCTCAATGTGAGACAGAAATCCATCAAAATCCGAGAGAAGAGCATAGGCAGCAACCTCTATGACATCAGCCACAGCAACCTTTTTTATGACACATCTCCAAAGGCAAGAGAGACAAAAGATAAAATGAACTTGTGGGATTTCATCAATATAAAAACTGTTGCACAGCCAAGGAAACAGAAAAACAAAGAGGCAGCCACGGAATGGGAGAATACATTTGCAAATGATACTACAGAGAAAAAACAGGTATCCAAGATCTACAAAGAAGTTCTCAAACTCAATACGTGAGAAACAAATAAACATCATAAAATGGGCAGAAGATATGAACTGACACTTTTCCAGTGAAGACATAGAAATGGCTAACAGACACTTTAAAAAATGTTCAAAATCATTAGCCATCAGGGAAATTCATATCAAAATCACACGGAGATACCAACTTAAGCCAGTTAGAATGGCAAAAATTGACAAGGCAAGAAACAATTGTTAGAGAGGATGTGGAGAAAGGGGATCCCTCCTACATTGTTGGTGGGAATGCAAGTTGGTACAGCCACTTTGGAAAAAGTTTGGAGGTCCCTTAAAAGATTAAAAATAGAGCTACCCTGTGTCCAGCCATTGCACTACTGGGTATTTAAACCAAAGATACAGACGTAGTGAGGAGAAGGGCCATATGCACCCCAATGTTCATAGCAGGGCTGTTCACAATAGCTATATCGTGGAAGGAGCCAAGATGCCTTTCAACAGATGACTGGATTAAGAAGTTGTGGTCCAGGCAGGAGGGGTTAAGATGGCAGAGGAGTAGGGGACCCCTTTTTCAGCCGGTCCCCTGAGTCGAGCTGGATAGGTAACAGACCAGCCTAAATAACCACAGAATCAGCCTGAGATGCAGGAAGATACATCTGGATCTCTACAAATGAACATCTCCAGCTCTGAGTATTGAGGTACCAAGAGGGGAGCTGTAAACCATGCACAAATATCGGAAGATAAACGGAAGGGGGAGGGAGCCGCCGCGTTTGGGTGCCGGGAAGCGGCAGCCACCTGCACGGGGGAGCGGGCGGACTCACGGAGGGCACCCGCGAGAGAGTGGACTGAGACCGGTGAACCGTGAACGCGCTCCACCAGGCATCTCCCGGAACACCGGAATCCCGGTGTGCTCACGGGATCCAGACTGAGACCGGGAGCTCCTGGAGCGCGCGTGGGGCGGCTGGCGGCTGGCGGGCCACCTGCATGGGGGAGCGGGCGGACTCGCGGTCGGCACCCACGAAACAGCAGACTGAGACCCTGAACCGGGTGCTCGCGCCACCAGGCTTCTCACGAAACTCCGGAATCCTGGTGTGCTCACCGGGCATAGACTGAGACCAGGAGACCCGGGAGCGCCAGGGGCAGCCGGTGGCTGGCGGCATTAGAAACACAAAGGACAGAGACGCGCCTGCCCTGGAAGTGAGGGCAGGGACGCCGGGTTGGTGCGCACATCCCGGGACGCTGCAGGGTTGAGCAGCACCAACAGTAACAGAGTTAAAGTGGCCAGAACATCAGTGGAGAACGGGCCGCAATCCCTCTGTTCTGTGACAATGCAGCCTCTGCTGCTCTGACTCTCAGAAGAGGCATAGCTGACCGCCAGGGAAAGCTGCCAGAGAACAAAAGCCTCGAAATACCAGCTCAGAGAGTGCCCATCCCCATCCCCCCTCGCGGGGGACACAGAGACTCTAACCAAACAGGGTTGCCTGAGTATGGGCGTGGCAGGCCCCTCCCCCAGAACACAGAAGGCAGGCTGAAAAATCAAGAAGCCCACAACCCCAGGCGCCTGGGTGGCGCAGTCATTGAGCGCCTGTCTCCGGCTTAGGGCGTGATCCCAGCGTTCCAGAAAGGAGTCCCTCATCAGCCTCTTCTGCTGGGAGCCTGCTTCTTCCTCTCTCACTCCCCTGCTTCTGTTCCGTTCTTGCTGACTGTCTGTCTCCCTCTCTCAGATAAGTAAATAAATAAAATCTTTAAAGAAGAAGCCCACATCTCTAAGATCCCTATAAAACAAGGGGCACGGCCTGGGACCCAGTCAATAATTTGGGCTCTGGACAACTCCGCAACCTCTCCTCATCAGAATGACAAGAAGGAGAAGCCCCCCACCCCCAGCAAAGAAAAAACAGTGAATCTGTGGCCTCTGCCACAGAAGTAACAGATATGGATGTAACCAAATTATCAGAAATGGAATTCAGAGTAACAATGGTCAAGATGATGAGTAGACTTGAAAAAAGTATTAAGGACAATGTTACTGAGAATATAGAATCCCTAAGGGTGGAAATGAGAGCGAATTTGACAGAAATTAAAAATTCTATGAGCCAAATGCAGGCAAAACTAGAGGCTCTGACGGCCAGGGTCACCAAAGCAGAGGAAAGGGTTAGTGAATTGGAGGATGGGTTAATAGAGGAAAAAATGAAAATAGAAGATGGTCTTAAAAAAATCCACGCCCTCGAATGTTGGCTACGGGAGATTACTGACTCAACGAAAGGATCCAATGTTAGAATCATCGGCATCCCCGAGGGGGTGGAGAAAAACAGAGGTCTAGAAGAGATATTTGAACAAATTGTAGCTGAAAACTTCCCTAATCTAGCAAGGGAAACAAACATTCGTGTCCAAGAGGCAGAGAGGACCCCTCCCAAGCTCAACCACGACAAACCTACGCCACGTCATGTCATAGTGCATTTCGCAAATATTAGATGCAAGGATACAGTATTGAAAGCGGCCAGGGCAAAGAAATTTCTCACGTACCAAGGCAAAGGCATCAGAATTACGTCAGACCTGTCTACACAGACCTGGAATGAGAGAAAGGGTTGGGGGAGCATTTTTATTTTTTATTTTTTTTTTTAATTTTTTTTAAAATTTTTTTTTAAAGATTTTATTTATTTATTCGACAGAGATAGAGACAGCGAGAGAGGGAACACAAGCAGGGGGAGTGGGAGAGGAAGAAGCAGGCTCATAGCGGAAGAGCCTGATGTGGGACTCGATCCCGGAACGCCGGGATCACGCCCTGAGCCGAAGGCAGACGCCCAACCGCTGTGCCACCCAGATGCCCCAAGGGGGGAGCATTTTTAAAGCTCTTTCAGAGAAAAATATGCAGCCAAGGATCCTTTATCCAGCAAGGCTGTCATTCAGAATTGATGGAGAAATAAAGACATTTCAGAATCGACAGTCACTAACCAATTTTGTAACCACGAAACCAGCCCTACAGGAAGTATTACGGGGGGGTTCTATAAAAGTAAAAAGGCCCCAAGAGTGATACAAAACAGAAAGTCACAGCCAATACAAACAAAGACTTTACTGAGAACATGGCAGCATTAAAAGCATATCTCTCAGTACTCATTCTTAATATTAATGGTTTAAATTCTTGCTTAAGACGCCACAGGGTTGCAGATTGGATAAAAAGAAATGACCCATCCATTTGCTGTCTACAAGAGACTCATTTCGAACCCAAAGATGCATTCAGACTGAGAGTAAGGGGATGGCGTACCATCTTTCTCGCAAATGGACCTCAAAAGAAAGCTGGGGTAGCAATTCTCATATCAGATAAACTGGATTTTAAACTACACTATAGTTAGAGACGCAGAAGGGCACTATATTATTCTTAAAGGAAGTATTCAACAAGTGGATATGACAATTATAAATATATATGCCCCCAACAGGGGAGCAGCAAGATACACAAGCCAACTCTTAACCAGAATAAAGAGACATATAAATAAAAATACATTAATAGTAGGGGACCTCAACACTCCACTATCAGAAATAGACAGAACACCCTGGCAAAAACTAAGCAAAGAATCAAAGGCTTTGAATGCCATACTCGACGAGTTGGACCTCTTAGATATATAGAGAACACTACACCCCAGAACCAAAGAATACTCATTCTATTCTAATGCCCATGGAACATTCTCAAGAACAGACCATGTTCTGGGACACAAAACAGGTCTCAGCCGATACCAAAAGATTGAAATTATCCCGTGCATACTCTCAGACCACAACACTCTGAAATTGGAACTCAACCACAAGGAAAAATTTGGAAGAAACTCAAACACTTGGAGACTAAGAACCATCCTGCTCAGGAATGACTCGATAAACCAGGAAATCAAAAATCAAATTAAACAATTTATGGAGACCAATGAGAATGAAAATACAACAGTCCAAAACCTATTGGATACTACAAAGGCAGTCCTAAGGGGGAAATACATAGCCATCCAAGCCTCACTCAAAAGAATAGAAAAATCTAAAATGCAGTTTTTATATTCTCACCTCAAGAAGCTGGAACAGCAACAGAGGGACAGGCCTAATCCACGCACGAGGAAGCAGTTGACCAAAATTAGAGCTGAAATCAATCAAGCAGAAACCAGAAGTACAGTAGAGCAGATCAACAGGACTAGAAGCTTTGAGAGAATCAATAAAATTGACAGACCACTGGCAAGACTTATCCAAAAGAAAAGGACCCAGATTATTAAAATTATGAATGAAAAAGGAGAGGTCACGACGAACACCATTGAAATTGGAAGGATTATTAGAAATTTTTATCAACAGCTATATGCCAATAAACTAAGCAATCTGGAAGAGATGGAATCCTTCCTGGAAACCTATAAACTACCAAGATTGAAACAGGAAGAAACTGATTTCTTAAACAGGCCAATTAATGATGAAGAAATTGAGTCAGTGATAAACAACCTTCCAAATAACAAAACTCCAGGCCCGGACGGTTTTCCTGGGGAATTCTACCAAACATTCAAAGAAGAAATAATACCTACTCTCCTAAAGCTTTTTCAAAAAATAGAAACAGAAAGAAAGCTACCAAACTCATTCTATGAGACCAATATTACCTTGATCCCCAAACCAGGTAAAGACCCCCTCAAAAAGGAGAATTACAGACTGATTTCCCTAATGAATATGGACACCAAAATCCTCAACAAGATACTTGCTAATAGAATCCAACAGTTCATTAAAAGGATTATCCACCACGATCAAGTGGGATTCATACCTGGGATGCAAGCGTGGTTCAATATTCGCAAATCAATCAGCGTGATTGATCAATATGGTGTATCAGCATGATACATCATATCAACAAGAAAAGACTCAGGAACCATATGATCCTCTCAATCGATGCCGAAAAAGCATTTGACAAAATACAGCATCCTTTCCTGATTAAAACCCTTCAGAGTGTAGGAATAGAAGGTACATTTCTCAATCTCATAAAAGCCATCTATGAAAAGCCTACTGCAAATATTATTCTCAATGGGGAAAAGCTGGAAGCCTTTCCCTTAAGATCAGGAACATGACAAGGATGCCCACTCTCGCCACTATTATTCAACATAGTACTAGAAGTCCTTGCAACAGCAATCAGACAACAAAAAGGCATCAAATGTATTCAAATCGGCAAAGAAGAAGTCAAAATGTCTCTCTTCGCAGATGACATGATACTCTATATGGAAAACCCAAAACAAGCCACACCCAAACTATTAGAAGTTATAGAGCAATTCAGAAACGTGGCGGGATACAAAATTAATGCTCAGAAATCAGTTGCATTTCTGTACACGAATAATGAGAACGAAGAAAGAGAAATTAGGGAATCCATCCCATTTACAATAGCACCAAAAACCATACGTTACCTTGGAATTAACTTAACCAGAGATGTAAAGGACCTTTATTCTAGAAACTATAAATCATTCTTAAAAGACATTGAGTAAGACATAAAAAGATGGAAAGATATTCCATGCTCATGGATCGGAAGAATTAACATAGTTAAAATGTCCATGCTACCCAGAGCAATCCACACTTTCAATGCTATCCCGATCAAAATACCGAGGACATTTTTCAAAGAACTGGAACAAATAGTCCTTAAATTTGTATGGAACCAGAAAAGACCCCGAAGTCCAAGGAACTGTTGAAAAGGAAAAACAAAGCTGGGGGCATCACAATGTTGGATTTCGAGCTGTACTACAAAGCTGTGATCACAAAGACAGCATGGTACTGGCACAAAAACAGACACATAGACCAATGGAACAGAATAGAGAGCCCAGAAATGGACCCTCTGCTCTTTGGGCAACTAATATTTGATAAAGCAGGAAAAAACATCCGGTGGGAAAAAGACAGTCTCTTCAATAAATGGTGCTGGGAAAATTGGACAGCCACATGCAAAAGAATGAAACTTGACCACTATCTCACAGCATACACAAAAATAAACTCCAAATGGATGAAAGACCTCGATGCGAGACAGGAATCCATCAAAATCCTAGAGGAGAACATAGGCAGCAACCTCTACGACATCGGCCAAAGCAACCTTTTTCATGATACATCCCCAAAGGCAAGAGAAACAAAAGATACAATGAACTTATGGGACTTCATCAAGATTAAAAGTTTCTGCACAGCCAAGGAAACAGTCAGAAAAACTAAGAGGCAGCCCACGGAATGGGAGAAGATATTTGCAAATGACACTACAGATAAAGGACTGGTATCCAAGATCTACAAAGAACTTCTCAAACTCAATACACAAGAAACAAATAAATCAAAAAATGGGCAGAAGATATGAACAGACACTTTTTCAATGAAGACATACAAATGGCTAACAGACACATGAAAAAATGTTCAAAATCATTAGCCATCAAGGAAATTCAAATCAAAACTTCAGTGAGATACCACCTTACGCCAGTTAGAATGGCAAAAATAGACAAGGCAAGAGACAACAATTGTTGGAGAGGATGTGGAGAAAGGGGATCCCTCCTACATTGTTGGTGGGAATGCAAGTTGGTACAGCCACTCTGGAAAACAGTGTGGAGGTCCCTTAAAAAGTTAAAAATTGAGCTACCCTATGATCCAGCCATTGCACTACTGGGTGTTTACCCCAAAGATACAGACGTAGTGAAGAGAAGGGCCATATGCACCCCAATGTTCATAGCAGCAATGTCCACAATAGCTAAATCGTGGAAGGAGCCGAGATGCCCTGCAACAGATGACTGGAGTAAGAAGTTGTGGTCCATATATACAATGGAATATTACTCAGCAATCAGAAAGAACGAGTTCTCAACATTTACTACAACATGGACGGCACTGGAGGAGCTAATGCTAAGTGAAATAAGTCAAGCAGAGAAAGACAACTATCATATGATTTCTCTCATCTATGGAACATAAGAACTAGAATGATCAGTAGGGGAAGAAAGGGATAAAGAAAGGGGGGTAATCAGAAGGGGGAATGAAACATGAGAGACTATGGACTATGAGAAACAAACTGAGGACTTCAGAGGGGAGGGTGTGGGGGAATGGGATAGGCCGGTGATGGGTAGTAAGGAGGGCACATATTGCATGGTGCACTGGGTGTTATACACAACTAATGAATCATCGAGCCTTACATCGAAAAGCGGGGATGTACTGTATGGTGACTAACATAACATAATAAAAAATCATTATAAAAAAAAAGTGTCTACGAATGCATAGGGAAAGGGTCACCTACTTTACTCAAGGAGAGAACACTCTATGTGAAAGCATCTTGCACCTCACATCTGGTGTCATGAAGTGGGAGCATTGTGCCAAACGGTGTCTGCAAGCATCAAGATAATGCCCTTCATTTAACGACATAAGAACACTACACAGAAAGCATCTCTCAACTCACATCAGTCATGAGGAGGAAAGCCCTTCAAAAAGGTTGTCTGAAAACGAAAGGAAAGTGCCATCAGTCAATTCAGCGAACCATGTTTTTGTAGAGACAAGGCAACGTTGATCAGTGAAAACAGCAGGGTTTACCAATACGTGTGTTGAACCTTAAGGAAACAGCCATAGATGTAATCTCAGGAAGAAGAGGGTATGGAAAGGGTTTTCCAAGTCCCATAAACTGTCATGATGATGGAAGCATGTGTCTGATTGGGAATAAAAGCATAAGGAAAGGGACGTGAACCAATCTTAGGAAAGAACATTGTACCAAAGCCATCTTTGAAGTCACGTCTTCGGTGGTGAAGATGAAACCATTTGTACAGGTGCCTAAGAAAACATAAGGAAAGTGCCATATACTGAATCAATGAAGGAACACCGTAGAGAAACCATCTGGCATCTCACAGTCCTCTGTCATGAAAACGGAAGCATGTGCAAAAGTGTGTAAGAAAGAGACACATAATGCTCCTGGAGCATTCAGGGGCCGCTGGTGGCTGGCGGTGTTAGAAACACAAAGGACAGAGACACACTGGCCCTGTAGGTGAGAGCTGGGATGCCAGGTGTGGGGCTCACATCCCGGACAGTGCAGGGTTAAGCAGCACCAACAGAAACAGAGTTAAAGTGGCCAGAACATCAGTGGAGAACTGTCCGCAATCCCTCTGAGACAGAGGATGAAATTTGGCCACTGCTGCTCTGGCTCTCAGAAGAGGCACAGCAAAACACCAGGGAAAGCCGCCGGAGAACAAAAGCCTGGAAATACCGAATTACTCTGTGCCCATCCCCATCCCCCCTTGCAGGGGACACGGAGACTATACCCAAACAGGGTTAACCTTAATATCGGCTTGACAGGCCCCTCCCCCAGAAGGCAGGCTGAAAAATCAAGAAGCCCACATCCCTAAGATCCCCATAAAACAAGGGCTCATGGCCTGGGTCCCAGTCAATAATTTGGGCTCTGGACAAACCCACAACTTCTCATTAGAATGTCTAGAAGGAGAAATCCGCCCCAGCAAAGAAAAGAAAATGAGTCTGTGGCTTCTGCCACAGAACTAATGGATATGGACATAACCAAATTATCAGAAATGGAATTCAGAGTAACAAAGGTGAAGATGGTGTGTAGACTTAAAAAAGTATTAACGAAAATATTGATGAGAATATAGAATCTCTAAGGGCAGAAAAGAGACCAAATCTGGCAGAAATTAAAGTAAAAAAATAACAAATAACGTACAGTATCTTTGCTCAGTGTAGAATCCCTATTGTAAGTGGTTGTGGCAACGTAAAGAACATGCCATAAACTAATCTGTAAGAAACAACAGTGTACAAGAACAAATTAGCCCTAACACCATCATTCGTGAACATGGAAGCATTAACGAAAATGGTCATGGAAGCCTATGAAAGTGCAAAACACGTATCTCTGAGAGACAACACTATACAAGGAAAGACCAATGAACACCATCTTTCATGATTATGGAAGCATGAATGAAAAGGTTCTGGAATTACCAAGACTTTGCCCCATCCTTTAGGTAATAAACCACCGTGTACAGGAAAACACCTTCAACTCATATCAACCTCCTCAATAGTGATCCCAACTCAACACTGGGTGTGTTGGCCTAGGGAAATGTCCACATACTTAGAGATAAGAAACAACGGTGTCAGGATAATTCCCTTCAAGTCACATCAGACTTCCTGAAGATGGAAGGAGGAATCAAGGTGGTTATGGTACCGTTAGGAAAGGCCTACGAACATAAAGCTGAGAAAAAACAGTGTACAGGAACCCTCTTACAACATACAGTATCTTTGGTTAATGTGGAATCTCTATCGTAAGTGGTTGTGGCATCGTAAAGAAAATCCTTAAGCTTTTTTATATGAAACAACAGTGTACAGGAACCCGCTTAGCCCTAACATCATCCTTCGTGAATATGGAAGCAGTAACCAAATTGGACGTGGAAGCCTAACTAAAGTGCCAAACACTTATCTCTGAGACACAACACTATACAAGGAAAGACCAATGAACATAATCCTTCACAAGTAAGGAAGAATTAATGAAAAGGTTCTGGAATCTCGGGGACTCTGCCCAATCCTTATTGCTAATGAACCACTGTGTACAGGAAGACACCTTCAACTCACATCAGCCTCCTCAACACTGATCCCGATTCAATTTTGGCTCTGTAGGCCTAGGTAAAGGTTCACATACTTATAGCTAAGAAACAACGGTGTCAGGATAATGCCCTTCAAGTTACATCAGCCTTCCTGAAGATGGAAGCAGGAATCTAGGTGGTTATAGTACCATTAGGAAAAGCCTACTGAAATATACCTGAGAAACCACAGTGTACAGGAAATATATTACAACGTACAATTTTTTGTAAGTGGTTCTGGCAACATAACTACAATGCCAAAAATTTATCTGTAAGAAACAACAGTGTACGGGAACCCACTTAGCCCTGACATCATTAATAATGAGTATGGAAGCATTCACCAACGTGGTCGTGGAGCCTTACGAAAGTGCCAAAAACTTATCTCTGAGACACAACAGTATCCAAGGAAAGACCAATGATTTCTCAACATTTGCTGCAACATGGACGGTACTGGAGGAGGTAATGCTAAGTGAAATAAGTCAAGCAAAGAAAGACAATTATCATATTTTTTCTCTCAATTATGGAACATAAGAACTAGGAAGATCGGTAAGAGAAGAAAGGGATAAAAAGGGGGGGTAATGAGAAGGGGGAATAAAGCATGGCAGATAATGGACTCTGAGATAGAAACTGATTGTTTCAGAGGGGTGAGGGGTGAGGGAATGGGAGAGGCTGGTGATGGGCATTAAGGAGGGTACGTATTGTATGGTGCACTGGGTGTTATACGCAACTAATGAATCATTGAAATTTACATCAAAAACAAGGGATATACTGTATGGTGACTAACATAAAATAATAAAAAAACACTAAAAAAAAGAAAATAGGGGGTTATGAATCACCAAAGGCACGCATACATATATCTAAGAAACAACAGTGTACAGGAAAGAACCCCTTACAATGGATATCAGCATTCACGCATATGGAAATATGATCCAAGGTGGAGGTGGAATTAGAGGGAAAGGACCACATACATATCCCAAGACAATACCACTTTAGAGAATAGCATTAACAATTAACATCATCTTTCACGAATATGGAAACATTAATGAAAAGTTTTTATTTTTTATTTTTTAAAGATTTTATTTATTTATTTGACAGAGATAGAGACAACCAGCGAGAGAGGGAACACAAGTAGGGGGAGTGGGAGAGGAAGAAGCAGGCTCATAGCAGAGGAGCCTGATGTGGGGCTCGATCCCATAATGCCAGGATCACGCCCAGAGCCAAAGGCAGACGCTTAACCGCTGTGCTACCCAGGCGCCCCTAATGAAAAGTTTGTAAATCTTGAGGACCGTGCCCCAACCTTATTGGTAATATACCACCGTATACAGGAAAACACCTTCAACTAATATCAGCCTCCTCAACACTGATCCCTATTCAGGATTGGGTGTGTACGCCTAGGGAAAGGTCCACATAATTATAGCTAAGAAACAACAGTGTCAGGATAATGCCTTTCAAGTCACATCAGCCTTCCTAAAGATGGAAGCATCGGTCAAGGTCGCTAGGGTACCCTCTGGTAAGGCCTACGAACATAAAGCTGAGAAACAACAGTGTACAGGAGCCATCTTACAACGTACAATATCTTTGGTTAATGTGGCATCCTTATCGTAAATGGTTGTGGCAATGTAATGAAAAGGCCATAAACTTATCTATAAGAAACAACAGTGTACGGGAACCCACTTAGCCCTAATATCAAAATTCATGAATATGGAAGCATTAACCAAAATGGTTGTGGAAGCCTGACAAGAGTGCCAAAAACTTATCTCTGAGACGCAACACTATACAAGGAAAGACCAATGAACATCATCTTTCAAGAGTAAGGAAGATTTTACCATAGTGGTCTTGAAACATGAAATTTGTGCCCCATTCTTGTACGTAATAGACAGCAGTGTCTTTGAACCGTCCTCCAATTAAAGCAACCTCCTGCATAGGGATCCCTTCGCAAAATTGTGTTGCAGTCCTAGGGAAATTACCACACCCTTCTCTCTAGGAAACAACAGTGTCAGGATAATGTCTACCAATAATATCACTGATTAGAAATAGGGAAGCATGACTCAAAGTGGTTGTCAAAGCTTTAGGAAAGGTCTAAGTACATATCTGTAATAAACAACAGTGTATAGGGACTGCCCTCAGCTAAAATCACCCTCATGATTATACAATCCTTCAGAAAATAGGGGGTGTATGAATCACCAAACCGCATACATATATCTAAGAAAAAACCGTGTAGAGGATAGAACCCCTTACAATGAACATCACCATTCATGAATATGGAAACATGAACCAAGGAGGAGGTAGAATCAGAAGAAAAGGACCACATACCTATCCCTTGACAACACCACTTTACAGAATAGCATTAACAATTAACAGCATCTTTCATGAATATGGAAGCATTAATGAATAGTTTCTTGAATCTTGAGGACTATTCCCCATCCTTATTGGTAATGAACCAGCGTGTACAGGAAAACACCTTCAACTAACATCAGCCTAATCAATACTGATGCCTATTCAACATTGTGTGTGTAGGCCTAGGGAAATTTTCCCATACTTATAGCTAAGAAACAATGGTGTGAGGATAATGCCCTTCAAATCACATCAGCCTTCTGAAGATGGAAGCATGAATCAAGGTGGTTATGGTTCCATTGGGTAAGTCCTCCGAACATATAACTGAGAAACAACAGTGTACAGGAACCATCTTACAACATACAATATCTTTGGTTAATGTGGACTCCCTATCGTAAGTGATTGCAGCAACCTAACCAAAGTGCCATAAACTTATAGGTAAGAAAGAATATTGTACAGGAACCCACTTACCCATAATATCATCATTCATGAATATGGAAGCATTCATCAAATTGGTCACGGACGCCTGATGAAAATGAAAAACACTTATCTCTGAGACACAACACTATACAAGGAAAGACACAACACTATACATGGCTGCCATTTGGGACTCCAGAAAGCACTCTGAGACGGAGAAACCTCAGGGAACACCTGACCCAAGCCCAGACGAAACCAATTCCAGCAGATTCCTGGCCCCTAAACACTGTGCTGACAGTCTCCCCAACCCACTCTCCTCAGCCCCGATAGGGTCGCAGAGCCAGCCGATTGAGATTTCCATCCTCCTAGGGCCTGACATTAACATTAGGTTGGGTTCTCAGGGCTTCACTCCTAGAGACACAGCACAAAGATATAGGTATTGGGGAAGCCTGAGCCCGATTGGGGCCAAAGCATGCCACACAGAAAGAAAGAGTGCCATCTGGGACTCTAGAGGCTATTAGGAGCAGGAGAAATCTGCATATCCCACACAGTCAATCCCGTCCAGCTCCCGCATTCAGGAGACCCTTGGATGAAAACCCTGAGCCTTCCTTTCTCCACAACCCACCTACTCAAATCAGGACATGGCAATGCTGAGTTCAAAACCAAGATATGGTCTTTCCCATGCTCCTGAGCCCTAAGCCAAATGCTCCGTTGGGTTCCCAGAGACCATTCCAGGAGCCAAGCACCAAACACACAGGGACTGGGGAAACCTGAGCCACACTGGTGAATCAGCATGCCACAGAGAGGGAAACCGTACCATTTGGACCTGCAGAGGAAGAGAAATAAGAATGCCTACCTGATCCAATCCCAGCGAGACACCACTTCCACAGACCCCCTGTGGGCAACTCCTGTGTCTGACATTCAACCCAAAGCACACCCTCCTCTTAGGCCCCTGGAATCTCACATCGGATGGCTCATCTGAACAGCCATACACCTAGACCCGTGCCCTTACTACACGTTGAGTAGTGTGAGGTCCATTCCGAGACATCTAGCTCCAAGGACCAGGGAATGGGGACTGCTGAGCAATGTCAGGACACAAAGCCTGCCACACAGAAGGAAAGGTTGTCATCTGGGACTCCAGAAAGCACTCTGAGAAGGAGAAACCTCAGGGAACACCTGACCAAAGCAAAGAGAAAATCACTTCCAGTGGATTCCTGACCCCTAAACACTGTGCCGACAGTCTCTCCAGCCCACTCTCCTGAGCCTCAACAGGGTGGCAGAGCCAGTCGATTGGGCTTTGCAGCCTCCTAGGGCGTGACACTCACCATAGCTTGGGTACTCAGGGGTCCACTCCTAGAGAGATGGCACAAAGATATAGGGATTTGGGAAACCTGAGCCCTATCTGAGGCCTCAGCATGCCACACAGAAAGAAAACGTACCATCTGGGATGCAGAGGTATTCGGGGGCTGAAAAATCTGCATATCCCACTGAATCAATTCTAGCGGGCTCCCGCATTCAGGGTCCCCTTGGACCAAAACCCTGAGCCTTCCCTTCTCCACAACCCACCTACTCAAATCAGGACACAGCAATGGTGAGCTCAAAACCAGGAGATGGTCCCTCCCAGGCTCCTGAGCCCTAAGCCAAATGTTCCGTTGGCTTCCAAGAGGTCTTTCCAGGAGGCAAACACACAGCGACTGGGGAAACCTGAGTCATACCTGCAAATCAGCATGCCATGCAGATGGAAACTGTGCCATTTGGACCCGCAGAAGGAATGCAGAGCAGAAGTTATGAATTCCCAGCTGTTCCAAACCCAACGAACCCCACATTCAAAGCCCCCCTGCCTGCAACTGCTGTGTTTCAGATGCAACCCAAATCACGCCCTACTCTTGGCCCCTGGAAGGTCGCATCTGCTGGCTGATCTTTAGGGCCATGCCCCTAGACCCACGCCTTAATTCTAGTTTGGGGTCTGTTAGGTTTATTCCCATATGGCTGACTCCAAAGCACAGGGATCAGGTACCACTGAGCAATGTTAGGCAGTAGCCTGCCACACAGAACTAAAATATGCCATTTGGGACTCCAGAAAGTTTTGCGAGAAGAAACCTAAGTGAACACCTGACCTAAGCCCAGCGAATCTCCACTTTCAGCGGAACTCTAGGCCCTCATCCGTGACACTGGCACTCTCCTCAGCCCCCAGGTCAGTTTGTTTAGAGCCGGTCAATCGGGCTTTCCATCCTCCCCTCCATGACAGTAATCATAGGTTGGATTCTGAGTAGTCCACTCCCAGAGGTCTGCCTCCAAAGATACGGAGATGAAGAAGCCTGAGTCATACCTAAGGCCTCAGTATGCCACCCAAAGCGAAACCGTTTTATTTGGGACTCCAGAAAGGAGGTCGAGGGGGAGAAATCCTAATTACTTCTGTACTTGATTCCCTCGATCCCCCACATTCACTGGCTCATGGGCACAAACCCACTGCTTCACGCTCACCCCAACCCATGCCATCAATCCCCGCTCCCACCGTGGAAATTCTGGACACATCCACCCTATTGGAACTCTCATTCTCCTATGCCTTACCCCTAACCCTAGATTTGGTGTGAGAGGTCCATTCTGAAAAGGCTGGAGTGGGAGACATGGATCCTGAAGGCGGACCTGTGGCCCCCCTCCAAGGCCGGGCATCATCCTTGCCTCACAGGGGATCCATGAAAGTGCTCTATCAGATGACTGATGGGGCTCCCTCCTGAAGAACTCAGACACAGAAAGGCAATTACAGATGCTCACATGTACATACAACATGGGGAAAGAAATTACTGAATGCATAGATACGGAGAATAGATTTGTGGGTGCCTGATTCAGAGGAGGATGGGAAGGGTGAAGGTGGTCAAAGATACAGGTTTGTGTGTTAAAATCCGACAGCCATGGAATGTTCTGTGCAGCATGGAGACTAAAGCGAACCCCGCAGGATGGGGTACAGGTTCCCCAGCTCTTTGAAAGTACAGTACTCCTAGGAAACCTTTCAGAGCAGAAAGGGTGTAAAGAAGGAACGACCATTAATTAATATGGAAAAATTAGTGACCATGCTCAGACTCCTAAATTTACTTATTGTTGGCATTTCTCAGGACCCAGGACACAATTCCTAATGGATGCCGAAAATAAATGGAGAGAAAGCACAGCAGATGCTCACAAACAGAATTCAAAGCGCTGGTGGCTGGACACGGAGAGCGGTTTACAGGAAGGAGCTGGTTACGGTGCACACTGCGTCTGTCGTGCTTCTCTCCAAACAGATGCTGAATGCAAAGCTCACCGTTCAACTCTTTTCATAAGGAACATCCTCTTCAGGTTTCTTCCCATTAGTGAAACCAGGTGATAACGGAGATCTTTCCAAAAAGGCAAGTGTCTTCCCATGAACTTTTAAAAAATGGGGAATATTTATACTTCACCGTTGCTGAGGGAGGAGATGTGAAAGCTTCTCCTGGAAACAAACCTCAGCAGATCCACCCAGAAAGGCACCTTCCTCAGCATGCCGAACACGGACTACCTCCTACCCCCAGATACCTTCTCCTTCCCCTCGCTCAGGACAACCCACAACAGCTGGGAGTTACCCCAGTTCCTCCTTTCTCCCATCCTCAATATCTAAGCTGTCGGCAAATCCTGTGAGCTCCATCTTCAAGATGTACCCACCGTAGGACTCACCACTCCTTTCAAGGCCGCCTGTCTGGACCACACTGGAGCCCATCTCTTGCCTGAGTTCCTGGAAAAGAGTCATCATTGACCTCCCTTGCCCAACCTCAACCCTCTGTCATCTGTTCTCAACCCTGCAGCCAGGATGACCCAGTGAAACAGGGTCCCATGGGGTCACAGCCCTGCTATGGCTTTCTGTCACACTCTGTCACCTTGATGATGCAAGTCCTAAGCTGTCGCCTATGGTCACAGGGCCATCTTGTAGCTCATGGATGCACCTGGTATGCTCCTTCCCTGGGGCCTTTGCACATGCTTTCCATTCTGTTTAGAATGCTCTTCATGTGATATCACTGACCTTCCCTAGATCTTGACTCAAGCATCACCCTCCTAGTGAAGTACCACCTGACCCCTATGTGAATACCAAACACCACCCCCACCTTCCCTTCAGAACCCCCAGTCCTGTCTCCTTCTTTATATTTCCATAGCACTTATTATAATCTCCAGTTCATCTTGGCAGGGAAGAAACTGAGGCATCAACTGATGGCTTTATCACCTACTGCTCCCAATTTCCTGGTCCAAAGTCCAGGGGAAAAGGTGCCCCTGGACTCTTACACAGCCAGGATGCCTGGGACGAGGGGGTCCATCCACCTCCTGCACCCTGAACACCATCAGGTAAGGGAGCCATATGAGGAATTCACCTGTACACAAAACCTGAAACCAGAAACCTTCCTCGATGACAGGTGAGCACACACATTTACTCCTCTTCCCTGAGGTGCTCATCCAAGAAACCTGAGCAGAGATGCTGTCCAGAGCCCAAATATCCCTCTGGCCAAAATCCTGGGACACAGACATCTGATCTCAGCACCCTGCCAGGCTTGGATCCACTCAGTGAGTCCTAAGACCCAGAGACTTCTTTCCACTCCAGCTCAATCCTTCTCACAGAGAAGCAAACTCCAGCCTCACAAACGTGCTCATCATTAGCTCTGGAATTCCCTGGGTTGTGTCTACACTGGCCCACACAGTGGTCCCATGCAGAACACTCCACAAATGTCCTAGGTTTACAAGCCACTTTCAAGCTGCCCTTAGGCAGAAACTGGCCCAATTAGGCAGACCAGAAAAGTGATTTGATGTGCTGCAAACTCGGACTACATCCTCCCTGAACACCAATGCTTCCAAGTCCAAGCGTCCAAACTTCGCTCACTGGGCACTGAGAACCATGTAAGCATGAACACTGCTCTTTCGATTCACAGACCTCCCAGGCCTTCCAATCAGAACCAAGCTCCAGTCACCACTCTATTTTCCCTTCAGAGAGAGAGGTCAAATGATGGAATAAAACACTCCCTGTGTACAGCACACTTTTATCCACATAGAATTTCTTGGTCTTTCTCATTCGGGCAGCCCTACAAGACCCACACCAATGAGAGATACCACAAGTTCAATCATCACGTATATATTTGACCTTGTGTTCTTTCTTTTGATAATTTTATTTCAAAGTCAATGTCTCTCTTGCTACTTAAAATAATAATAATTAATAATTAATAATCATGATAATGATGATGATGATATGGTCACCTAAGGATTTGGATCTCCATTGCCAGATGGCATGGCTCTTGTCCAGATAAGGATGAAGACAAAACCTCAGCCCATAAAGCAAAGCCCACAACCTCAGGGATCCTGACATGCCTCGTGGGTGAAGAGTTCCGATGCTACATGGACTTGTCTGAGTCCAAACGATACAGGCAAACTCCAGCATTCATTCTGTTTTCTTCATTAATTCCCCAGCTCAAGTCGCAAGTGACTCACCGGGTCAAGCTTCCAGAGCCCTGGATGGGTCTCTAGGTAAGCACCCCCACCCCGGGGGGGGGACATGAACACCAACAAAGGATTCTTTTAATATTTCACAAGACTGTTTTCCCATTCTTTAATTAAACTGGGAAATAAAAACGCACAGATAGCCCCTTCTACTAGCCGGTCCGATTCACTTCACTGGTCGATATAAGAGCAGGAAATAAAAGAGTTACGGATTTTCTGAGGACCCATCATGTCCATCACTTCAGGTTTGAAACTTCACACACATGCAAGGAAAGAAGCTCCAGCAAACATCTCGGCCTGGCAACTCTGACTGCCTGAATTGGAGTGACAGGGACAAACGATGATTCTGTGTGTGCTGGCTGAGGCTGGTGGCCCTGAAGAAGGGACTCGGCCAGCTCTCCACCTGTGCCTCAACTGTCCTCAGCCAGGAACCAGCTCACAGCCCTCACCTGTCACAACGTTCACATGGGAGACCACAGCCACCCCACGAGCGCGCCCTGCCCATACCCTGCTGCAGAATGCACTCAGCTCTCCTCTGGGACCTGTCACCTCTACCCAGACCTGGAACCCCCATCTGCTGCAAAGCTCCAGGATTCCCCCTCCTTTCCCAAAATTACACTGGCCCAAGGCTTTCCTGAGAAAGGGAGAAGGCTACCTAATGAATGGTTCACACCTTCTTTCCCTTTCTTTCATATTTATCTCCACTTACCTTCCTACCTGTGCAAACTGTTAAGTGATGTATGCATGGAACATGAACGTGTTCTGAGATCTCAATCTTTCATTGCAGCCTTCTCAGGCCTCCTTATGCAATAAAATACCATATCCCTAGGACAGGGAGTTTTAAAATTATTATTTACAGAATAATAGAGCCCAAATCACCTCGTTTTTAGTTGCTCTTCAATAGGCAGAACAGTTTCTGTGTAAAAAGACTTTCCACAGATATGACCTTCCATCAATTTCTTTATTTTCTTTTTTAAATTTTTTTTATTATGTTATGTTAGTCACCATACACTACATCCTTAGTTTTTGATGTAGTGTTCCATGATTCATTGTTTGCGTACAACACCCAGGGCTCCATGCAATACGTGCCCTCCTTAATACCCATCACCGGCCTATCCCAATCCCCCACCAAACCCCTCTGAAGCCCTCAGTTTGTTTCCCAGAGTCCATAGTCTGTCATGGTTCATTCCCCCTTCTGTTTACCCCACCCTTCATTCTTCCCTTCCTTCTCCTACTGAGCTCCCTGCTATTTCTCCTGTTCCATAAATGAGTGAATCCTTATCAAAATTGCTTTTCTCTGCTTGACTTATTTCACCTTCCAGCAATCTCATAAGGAGGAAGCAGAAACTCTGTGGGATAACCTGACTCACCCAGCGTCAAGCAAGTAGTTCCAGAACTCAGCCCAGGGCTCCCGTCACCAGGCCCCTTGAAGCCACCAGCATGACTCTATCCAAGGGAATTCCCAAAGACTCTCCTTCTGACTGCACCACCAAAGAAATGACAGAGAGAATATGGCACCTCAAAATATTGAGTTGATACATCTAGTAAAGCTAGATAGTCAAGCTTAACTTTTAAACAGGAAAAGGCTGCTTTGAATAATTTTGAATTTTCCCTCGACCCTCATTGTAATTCTTGGGATGAAAAGACTAATCAGTGATGAAACATCACCTTTGACAAATGACAAGACATCATCCATATCTGTATCTGACGACAAAAAGCCATCTAACCCTAAATGGTGGCCACTCACCCATATCGTAGGCCCAACTGAATAAACACTGTTAGATGTATATCTTAAAAATACACAAAGAGTAAATCTAACCTTCCCTTTCTAATGAAAGAGTGTTTCTAGGAAACAGCTGTTCAAAATACATTCATAAGCAGTCAATGAACAGAGAAAATGGGATCCCCTGCAAAGTGCTCTAAGCTCAGAAACTAAGTACCTCCTTCACCAAATTCAGAACGCTGACAACTATTACTTAAGTTTTACTTCATGGCTCAACTAGAGAAAAGAGAAAAGCCCAGGAGATAGTGGGTTAATGAGAGGTGTTACCTCCAGTCCTGACGTGGATATGACATTTCTCCAAATGGACCTCGCTTTCTCTGAATGCTGGTGTCCTGTGTCAAGCTGCCTCACTGACTCAGATGCAGACGTTCAAAACCTCAGGTCTCGCGGAGCCAGAGAAGAGAAGTGTTGTCAGGTGGGGAGAAGGCGGCTCCTCGGACCTAAAACCAGCATGTCTGCTGCAGTTTCTGGGAGAAGGGGAAACACAGACTTGTCTTTTAGTAGTAATTATCTTCCAACCCATTGCCACCATTCCCAGGGAACAGGCAGCACAATGCTGAAGTTGGGTAACGGCTCTGGGGTTTCCTAGTGCCACACATGTGCCTGAAGGAACAGGGAACACCCTGCTGAACTTGGGGAACTGCTCAAGGTCCATTACCTGCACTGTGTCGGGGGACAGGGGCACCGCACTGAAGTTGGGGACCGTGCGGTCCTTACTCTCGCTCTTGCTGGGGAACAAGTGAAACCCTGGAATGTCTGCGACCAATACCACAAAAGCTCTGCTGAGCAGGTGCCCTGGAGTCCATGGGTTTGCTATGTAAGGCCAGTTGACAGAGAGTAGGCAGAAGAGACTATCAAGGGAAAAAGAAAACTCAACTGAATCTCCAAATGAACTCCCTCCACATGCCCTTCCAGAACCCCACCTCTCACCCGGGGTGCCCCTACTCCCAGACCATGCCCCACACAGGCACACAGCATGCATTCACTCAGCCAGGAACTCCACACTTTGAATCTCTCAGAGCTCCCCTTCCCTGGTTCCCAGTCTGCATCCTAGGTCTGCTCTGGGTTTGCCCACAGAGACGTAGCTCCACCCCCATGGGGTGATTGGTTTGGGAGTGTGCGGTTTCCAGCCCCTTGAATGCGGGCCAACTGGCCCCATGACTCACAACTCTGGGAGTGCAAGGGGTCCAAGACCTGCCTCCTTGGCTCAATGCCCAGCGCAGGCATGACTGTGATCACAGGCAGGGCCCCAAGCACACACACATACACTGCCCCTTCCGCGGACCCCTCTAGCTGCAGAACACCCTCAGAGCCCTGCCCCTTCCCTTCTGCACCAACCCTTACTACAGGTGTGTGCCTGGATTCTGGCTAGGTCAGCTGCTCTCAGACTGTTCCAGCTTTGGGCTTTAGGAAATGGCAATGCTTTCATGCATGTCCAAGGCAATTTTAAGCCCCAAAAGGAATGCTCCAAGCGGGAATAGCTTTGCCTTCTTGTCTCACCCATGGAGTGGATAGTGCTTCTCAGACCTTCAAAGCATCCTTCTAGGATGAGCCCATTTGTGCTGCAATCTATATACACATGCTTGGTTCTGCAGGGTAGGGGCCAGGAGGAACAGCCGGCCTTCTGTGCTGTCACGGTTGTGAACCAGGAACATTTATTTTTCACTTGAAAAGAAAACATAGTGTTATTGTCAACACTAAAGGAAGGAACATTTTAAAACATTTTAGAGAGAAATGAAGAGAGTTTTATTCAAACCCAAGTCAGGTCAGATGCCTGGGAGACACAGTCTTCACAAAGAAGGGAGTGCTCCAGGGAAGGAACATTTAGGGCAGGGTTATATATTTGTTCTGTTCTGTGTTAGGTACAGTTACCCATCACGATGAGGCAGAAGATTCCAGAAAGTGACAGACTTTTCTTCTCTTTTCAGTATGTACAAGTTGGTATGACTTTAATCTTACGGGGGACAGAGAAGTTCTTTTGTGTTCTCACCTTGATGTTGGCAAGGGTATTTTTTTGTTCTCTTTTTTCTTTTTGAAACAGATGGACAATATGTGTTGGGGGCAGAAACAGGGCCCATGCTTTGAGGGTTTGCCCGGTCATTTTGAGCTGGGTGAAATGATAAAGGAGGGTTTCCCTAGGAGGTCAAGATCAGGGCCCACAGATGGTATGACATAAAAATTACTCTTATCCTTATCACCACTACCAAATGGAGGAGCTTGAGATGAAAGCACCTTTCCCATAACTCAGAGACATCAAAAGGACCCCTACAGAAGGTTACCTGCTCCATGGTCAACACAGGTAACAGAGGCGTTCACGGTCTCTGGACTCCTCCCTTGTCCTGCCCAAATCTCTGAAGCATAGAAATCATTTACAGTCAGAATTTTAGACATCTTAGAGATGTCTGGCACCATTCCCTTGGACTACAGAATACAACAGAATAGCTCACTGTCACAATACGAAAGTGCCCCTGGATACACTAAGTTCTTTCTCCGCAACTTTTGCCTCATGGAAATCGTAATCCTAACATAGAAACACTGCGATAGTTGGGAAGTAAATAATCAGAGGTAAGGGAATATTTTAGCAATCTTTAGAGGCATTGTCTCACTCTGTAGAAGAGGCTGAGTGTTTTCAAATAGTCTTTCCGACGTTTCCACCAAGAGCTTCCATCAATTAAAAAAGGATAGTTCTTTCAGGCACTTTAATATCAGAAAAATAGTATAGTATCTCTATTCTAAGGGATCTTTAAGTCTCCGACTCAAAGGTCCTCCACTGAGATAATTATCTTCATGGTCATGATGGGCAGAGGTGAAAAGGCAGCCGAATTCGTTCCATTTGGCCACACAACAAGAAAATCCTAATACTTCCTAGGTTTCCAGATCAACAAGACCAGAGGTAAGAGCGAAATGGTACCCTGTATGGAAGAACAAGGGTTTTGGAGTCAGTTTGGAAATCCCACTTAGGTTTCTGACACTAAAATCCTCTGTAATTCATATAATCTCTGAGCCCTTGTCTATCCATCTAGGAAATGGGACTCATTCTATATACACCCTAGCTGAGAAGTTTAAGAGGGAGAATGCTACACAGAGCCACTATGCAATCTCCCAAGAGCAGGTGCTCAGGAGCCATAATTACCATTGGGTCTATTTCTTTTCCAGAGAAAAGAACACATGGTGAAACCGTTTTTTGAAAAGATGACTCACAAGATGATTTTTAAACCTTAAGGAAGGTCAAGAAGCTGCTATTGTGTCGTAATTCTCTCAGAAATCATGTTGATAGACTGGTGGGGACAATAGCACCATCATCACTAGGAGAGGGGAGCTCCCATCTCCATATGGCTATGTTGACTCCCTTAACTCAATGCCACCAAGAAGGAAAGCTGGAGGGAGGTGGTGGTGGGCCCAGGCCAAGGCTGCCAGGTGTGGCTGGCACATGCAGAACTCTGATAGGAGGCTTAACTCCTGTCTACGTTAGGATAGTCAGGGTTCTTCAGAGACAAAGGGCCATTGTGTGTGAGCCCTGATGTAGAAAAGGTGGCAAATATCCACTGCGATCCCCTCTCTGACCCTTAAGATATGCAGCAAAGTTACATTGAATTTTTAAACATAGAGGGACTGCCTGGTCTTCTTTTGATGAGGACTAGGGCTCTATTCCTTGGAGGCCTAAGAATAGAATCTAGTTATTTTCAGTATTTTAAAATGTAGACATGATTCATGGTCCAACATATCATCTGTTTGGGTAAATAGTCTATGACCGCTGGAAAATAATGTATTCTGCAATTATCGAATGTTCCATAGACGTCAATTAGGTCACATTTGTGACCGAGTTTTGTCTGCTCTATCAAATATTAAGAAAGGCATATTAAAATTTCCAAACAAAATTTCCAAAGAAAAGGAGGAAAGCCATTAGAAAAGGTTGTGTGAACACGAAAAGAAAGTGCCATCAGTCAGTTCAGAGAACCAAGTTTGGGTAGAGAGACGGCAACGTTGATCAGTGAAGAGAGCAGGGTTTCCCATTACATGTGTTGAACCTTAAGGGAACTGCCATAGATGTGAAAGAGCACCATCTAGAGACAACATTCCAAATCATATCTACGTTCATGAGGATGGATGGATGTTCCAAAAGTGTGTATGAAAACGTAAGGAACATGCTGTATGCTCAGGTAAGGACACCCTTGGGAAAAGATCTTCCAACTCACATCTTCTGTAATGAAGAAGAAGTACTTGCAGAAGTGCAAGTGAAAGCAGAAGGAGAGGTCCTATCTAAGTAGTTGTGAGAACCAACTCAGTGTTGATAGAAGGCAACATCAAACCAACATCAGGACCAACGAACACACCCAAGTTTTCCAAAAAGTGTGATGAACCTTAAGGAAAGGGCAATTTTCACAAATCTAAGTCAGAACACCGAATAGACACCATTGTCCAAGTCTTCTCTTAGGAAGGTGGCAAGTTTTTCAAAAGTGTCCACGAATGCATAAGTAAGGTGTCACCTGCTTTACGCTAGGAGAGAACACTCTATATAAAAGCATCTTGCACCTCACATCTGGTGTCATGGATTGGGAGCATTGTGCAAAATGGGGTCTGCAAGCATCAAGATAATGCCCTTAGTTTAACTACTTAAGAACACTACACAGAAAGCATCTCTCAACTCACATCTGTCATGAGGAGGAAAGCCGTTTGAAAAGGTTTTGTGAAAAGGAAAAGAAAGTGCCATTATTTAATTCAGCGAACCAAGTTTGTGCAGAGAGACAGCAACATCGATTAGTGAAGGCACCAGTGTTTCCCAGTATGTGTGTTGAACATTAATTAAACTGCCATAGACGTAACTCTCAGTAAGAAGAGGGTATGGAAAGGGTCCTCCGAATCCTAACGTCTGTCACGATGATGGATGCATGTTTCCGAGTGGGAATGAAAGCATAAGGAAAGGGCCATTAACCAGTCTTTAAGAAAGAACAATGTGGCAGGATACAAAATCAATGCTCAGAAATCAGTTGCATTTCTATAAACAAATAATGCGACTGAAGAAAGAGAAATTAGGGAATCCATCCCATTTGCAAGAGCACCAAAAACCATACGTTACCTTTGCATTAAGTTAACCGAGACTTAAAGGATCTGTATTCTAAAACTACAAATCACTCTTGAAAGACATTGAGGAAGACAAGAAAAGATGGAATAATATTCCATGCTCATGGATCAGAAGAACTAACATAGTTAAAATGTCCATGCTATCCAGAGCAATCTACACATTCAATGCTATCCTGATCAAAATACCGATGACATTTTTCAAAGAACTGGAACAAATAGTCCTTAAATTTGTATGGAACCAGAAAAGGCCCCAAATCTCCAAGGAACTGTTGATAAGGAAAAACAAAGCTGAGGGCATCATAATGCCAGATTTCGAGCTGTACTACAAAGCTGTGATCACAAAGACAGCATGTACAAGAACAGACACATAGACCAATGGAACAGAATAGAGAACCCAGAAATGGACCTTCAGCTCTTTGGGCAACTAATCTTTGATAAAGCAGGAAAAAACATCCGGTGGGAAAAAGACAGTCTCTTCAATAAATGGTGCTGGGAAAATTGGACAGCTACATGCAAAAGAAGGAAACATGACCACTCACTCACACCATACACAAAAATAAACTCCAAATGGATGAAAGACCTCGAAGTGAGACAGGAATCCATCAAAATCCTAGAGGAGAACATAGGCAGCAACCTATACGAGATCGGCCAAAGTAAACTTTTTCATGACACATATCCAAAGGCAAGAGAGACAGAAGATAAAACGAATTTGTGGGGCTTCATCAAGACAAAAAGCTTCTGCACTGCCAAGGAAACAGTAAAAAAAACTAAGCACCAGCCCACGGAATGGGAGAATTTATTTGTAAATGACACTATAGATAAAAGACTGGTATTCAAGGTCTACAAAGAACTCCTCAAACTCAATACACAAGAAAAAAATAAGCAAATTATAATATGGGAAGAAGATGTGAACAGACACTTTTCCAATGAAGATGTACAAATGGCTAACAGACACATGAAAAAATGTTCAAAATCATTAGCCATCAGGGAAATTCAAATCAAAACCACACTGAGATAATACCTTATGTCAGTTAGAATGGCAAAAATAGACAAGGCAAGAAACAACAATTGTTGGAGAGGATGTGGAGAAAGCGGATCCCTCCCACACTGTTGGTGGGAATGCAAGTTGGTATAGCCACTCTGGAAAACAGTGTGGAGGTCCCTTATAAAGTTAAAAAGTGAGCTACCCTATGATCCAGCCATTGCACTACTGGGTATTTACCTCAAAGATACAGACGTGGTGAAGAGAAGGGCCATATGCACCCCAATGTTCATAGCAGCAATGTCCACAATAGCTAAATCGTGGAAGGAACCGACATGCCCTTCAAGAGATGACTGGAGTAAGAAGTTGTGGTCCATATATACAATGGCGTATTACTCAGGTAACAGAAAGAACGAGTTCTCAACATTTGCTGCAACATGGACAGCACTGGAGGAGATAATGCTAAGTGAAATAAGTCAAGCAGAGAAAGACAATTATCATTTGATTTCTCTCATCTATGGAACATAAGACCTCAGAAGATCGGTAGGGGAAGAAAGGGATAAAGAAAGGGGGGTAATCAGAAGGGGGAATGAAGCATGAGAGACCATGGACTCTGAGAAACAAACTGAGGGCTTCAGAGAGGATTGCGGTGGGGGACTGGGATAGACTGGTGATGGGTAGTAAGGAGGGCACATATTGCATGGTGCCTTGGGTGTCATACGCAACTAATGAATCATCGAACTTTACATTGGAAACCCGGGATGTACTGTATGGTGACTAACATAATATTAAAAAAAAACTTAAAAAAAATTGTATCAAAGCCATCTTTCAACTCACGTCTACGTGAATGCCGGACTCACCCTGCCGCCCCACTGACATCGGGCCCGCTGGTGCGTCGCTGGTCATTCAGGGTGGGAGAAAGGGCAGGGCCCTCAAGACTCCGGTGAATTTTGAAGGCCATCTGCGCCAAAACACTGGGGCCCACGCTGGAGCTTTCCAGCACCCTCACCTCGGCCTGCCCCTCCGCTCTGCGCTCTCCACACAGCTGGCGGATTGGGCCTGACAGCCTCCTGGGGGCTAACTCTAACCCTAGGTCGGCCCCAGAGGGGCCCCTCCGAAGGGGCCTGCTGCCACAACGCCAGGGATTGGGGACCCCCAAGCCACAGCACCGGACTCACCCTGCCGCACCGCTGGCACACGAGCCGCTAGGGGTACCGCCGTTCATTCAGGGCGGGAGAACGGGCAAGGCTCACCATGCCCACGGCGACTTTCAAAGGCCCCCGGCACCAAAACGCTGGGGCCCACGCTCCAGTTTGCCAGCGCGTTCACCTGGGCCTGTGCTCCACTCGTCGCACAGCCGGCGGTTCGGGCCTGCCAGCCTCCTGGGGGCTAACCCTAACCCTAGATTGGCCCCCGAGAGGCCCCTCCCAAGGGGCCTGGCACCACAATGCCAGGGATTGGGGACCCCAGAGCCCCAGCGCGGGACTCACCCTGCTGCCCCTCTGCCACCCGAGCCACTAGGGGCGCCGCAGGTCATTCAGGGTGGGAGAAAGGGCAGGGCCCTCCGAGCCACCTCCGACCTTCAA